>NC_141926.1:17544469-17847500 GCF_057802395.1 Ceratotherium simum simum
AAACTGATAAAATCATTGCCTGCATGGGGCTTAGACTCCAATGTTTATCAAATGAATGATGTCCATGTAGGCAGCTATTATTGACATAAAAAGAGTCAGTTATTTTCTCTGATTATTGGTAATCATCACGGTAGTACCGGTGGTGGCAGGGATGCCATATGTTGCGGCAATAGTGGCAGAGACTTTCTATTAGAGCCAGTCACAGCATAATTAGTCATTCATTAATTCCTATGAGAAAGTTTGAAAATTCTATCATACTGTCTGATTAAAGGAAGTGGGGGAAATCAACATCATATTGTTCTTATAAAATAACAATTCCCTAGAATGACCCTAGTTTCAAAATGGTGAAATGTGAAATTTGATGATGCTTATGAAAAAATAATAATATGGACATTTATCTGCAGAGATTACTTCCCTCTTATCAAAAACGCATCAGAAATTAAATACGGACTATTTTCCATGAAAATTTTGGCTTTCAATTCTTGAAAGTGCCTGAAAGGAAAAAAATAATGGGCTTATCAAGTAAAAAAATATACAGAATCCACTTTGGGGCATTCTAGGATTAGAGTATGCAATTTCAAAAATCATACCCTTGAAAAGAGTTGAAGCTAGTATGATGTGTTGTAGCCAAAACAAACAGTATCAGTTAGTGCCTATTACGAACCTGCAGATTTGAGAGAAAGAAAGAAATCTTGTGTCAGCTCCACAGAATGATATGTGGACACAATACCTCATATGTGGGAGGTTTCCAGACAAATACTTATATGCTAATAAGTCATTTCACTAGAGCTAACTTCAGAAAGAAGATAATCATGGGGAGTCAGATAATTCTAAAGTATCAGGGAGTTTAGAGGAAAGACATTTGTTGAAGGAAAGGAATAAGAATAGGAACTATATCCAAGTGTTTACAGCTAAATTGTGTAACTTAGGAAAATATCATGGCCTTATAAGCATTGGAAAGCATTTCCCAAGATGCCAAGTTTAAGACTGAATCTTGATCATAAATTGGATTTAAATTATATATGTAAAATAAGTTTTGCTTCATCTATAATTTGTACTTACTAGCAAGTATGAATAAAGAAATTTGAAGATATTTTCATTGCTAGTGATATTAAATTCTACTGTAATATGAAAGATAGAGAAGTGAAGTTGGTGAGAATGGTGGAGTAAAGGTATCTGAAAATGATTTCCTCCATAAAAGCAATGAAAAAACTGGCAAAAATAACCAGAACTAACTTTTTTAGAACTCTAGAAATTAACCAGATGCTTTCAGGATCCAAACTGTGTTTATTTTTTTTTAAAAAAGCTTAGTTTTGGTAAGAACAGTGAGACTTGTGGTGTTTTAATTTGCCCTATTCTCATCCCACTCCCACTCTCTATCATACCATGGCAGCCTTAAAAACAAGTAGCCTTTAATCATGGAATACTAACAGCCTGGCAGCCACCAGTCTCATTCCCACAGAATTGTCATTATATGACCTGGTAGTTGGCTTACTGGAAGACCTCACTTACAAGTCTGTCTTTATGTGACTTAACTCGGGGCTTGCCCAGTGTGAAAAGCCTTTTCTCTGGGACACTTGTTGAAACTATTTAGAAGCAATTTTTTAACTTCATGATAACCCGAAATGGTAGATAACAGTTAGAATAAATAATAGGCTAACCAGAAAGCTTAAAAGAAAATGCTGTAGAATGAGATGTCCATAGGAGTTTTGAATAGTTCTGACACATTACTAGGAATCTGCAAGTCCACACCCATGTATATGGCTGTGCATATTCCAAGCACAGTGACTATGCACAAGAAAGATATGAGAAGGCCCTAAACTCTCACCTTTGGCTGACCTGGAGGCTCTGTGAAAGCAGGAAGTGAAGGCTAAGTCAGAGTTTTCAACTGCTTGGCTGGGTAGTGGAGGTGTGGCCCAAAATGCACACAGAACCCCTCACCAAAGACTCTCAGAATTATTGGATCCAGGCATTTAAAGACATTTCTGTCCAGTCATTCATTGACTACTAAGCTAAATGAGCAGAGACTTCAGTGTCCAAACATGACAAAGAATAAAGACTAGAGAATTTGTTCAGAAATGTCACTAAACAGACAAACAAACTACAATGACAGCAAAACCAACAAACCCTAGACAGTGGGGAGAATATGATTTCCAGAGTTGCCAAATTTTCGTATTCAAAATGTTGTCACATTTTATTATTCAAATGCAACAAAAATTTATGAGACATACAAAGAAAGAAGAATGGCCTGTACACACAAAAAAAGCAATCAATAAAAACTGTGCATCAGAAAGTTCAGACTTTTGCCTTACTAGAAAAAGATTTTAAATTAGCCATTTAAAAAATGTTTAAAGAGCTAAAATAAACCATGTCTAAAAGAATTAAAGGAAGATATGAGAATAATGTCTCACCAAATAGAGACTATCAAAACACAGATAGAAATTATAAAAAGAACCAAATAAAAATAATGGAATTTAAAAATACAATAACTTGATTAAAAATTTACTAGATGATCTTAGCAGATTTGGGCAGGCAGAAGAAAGAATCAGCCAACTTAAAAGAAGAGAGATCAATGAAATTATCCAGCCTAGGGAACAGAAAAAAAAAAAAAGAAAAAAGTAAATAGAATCTCAGAGACCTGTGAGACACCACCAAGCATACCAAGATATGCATAATGAGAGTCCCAAAGGAAGAGGGAGGGAGAGTCCCAGAGTGAGAGAGGCAGGGAGAGCGAAAGGGGCATAAAGAAATAGAACAATGTTTATTACTCACAAGTCCTGGAGGGTACTTGGCACACTTGGGGCCACACTGAGAGGTCATGTGGAGAGAGAGAGAGAGTGTGGTCTTGGGGTTCTACTTTTTTATGGGGATTGAGGGTGAGGGCTTAGAGTTTTGTGGGCTCACTGTTTCTGGTGAATTTAAAACATAAGAACAGGAATTTAAAATGCAGGAAGAGAAAAAACAGGAGGCCCAAATTGTCAGTTATCTAAATCAATCAAGATCTCTGAAACAAAGGAGCCTTAGTGTAAAGTAGGGGAAGGCAGCTTGGCTCTTTATCCAGTCCTGTGGCTGGCAATGTGTTTTTTCTAAGATAGCTGTCTTGGAAGTGGGTGTCTTGGCAATCAAAGCTTAAGTCAGGCATTTGCATTACAAAAAGAGAGAAATCAACTGTCAAGGCTTACGCTACAAGGTGTAAATTAAATAACACATTAGTGAATAACCAAAGGATCAAAAAATAAGTTGCAAAGGGAATTAGAAAATATTTGAATTGAATAGAAATGAAAATACAACATACCAAAACGTGTGGGAGGTAGTGAAAACAGTGCTTAGTAGAACATTTATATTTGTAAATATCCATATTAGAAATGAGGAAAGATCTCAAATCAATAATCAGACCTTCCACCTTAAGACACTAGAACAATAAGAGCAAATTAAACCCAAAGCAAGCAGAAGGAAGGAAATAGTAAAGATTAGAGTGGAAATAAGTAAAAAAGGGCATAGAAAAACAGTGAGCAATATCTACAAAACCAAAAGATGGTTCTTTGAAAAGATTAACAATATTGATAAAGCTTTCAGTAAAATGACCAAGGAAAAAAGAGACAAGACTCACGTTACAAAAATCAGGAAAGAAAGTAAACACATCAATATTGAAATCACAGAAATAAAAATTATAAGGAAATACTATGAACATTTTTATGTCAATTTAGATGAAATGAAAATTCATCTAAGAAATTTCATATTCCTAAAAAAATGCGGGTAGGAATGTAAAATGATGAAATTGCTTTGAAAAACATTTTGAAAGTTCCACATAAAATTAAACATAGAATTACCATATGACCCAGCAATTCCACCCCTTAGGTATAAACGCAGGAGTGTTGACAATATTTATTCTATTTGTTCACACAACTTGTACATTAATGTTCATAGTAGTATTATTTACAATAGCCAAAAAGTGCAAATAACTCAAATGCCCATCAACTGATGAATGTATAAATCAAATGTGGTATATCCATACAATGGAACATTATGTGGCAATAAAAAGTAATGAAGTACCAAGACATGCTATACCATGAATGAATCCCGAAAACGTTATGCCAAGTGAAAGAAGCCAGACACGAAAGGCCACATATTGTATTATCCCGTTATATGAAATGTCTAGAAGAGGTAAATCTACAGAAAGCAGATTAGTGATTTCCATGGGCTGAGGGAAGGGTAGAGGAGATGTGACTGCTATTGAGTAGTGGGTTTCTTTTTGGGGTAATGAAAATGTTCTGGAGTAGAGAGTGGTGATGATTGCACAATCTTGTGAATATACTAAAGATATTGAATTGTACACTTTCAAAGTGTGAAATTTAAGGCATGTGTATTATATCTCAATAAAAATATAGGAAACGAGAAAGATAGAGGTAGTTGACTTAATGCATAATAAGCTCCCACTTAAATGGGAAACAATCAATAAAATGAAAGCCCTTTCTTCTGGACTAGCAATCTTTATTAGTCTGGGTCTCAGCAGGAAAGAAAGGGGTCACAAATTGGGTAATTGATGAATATTTAGCAAAGGGACTGATTCCAAAGTTGTGGCAGAATTTAGTGAAACCAAATAGGGATGACCCAGTAACCTTGAGTGAGAAAGACAAGGGAGTCCTTACCACTCCTTGGCCTGAAAATTTAGAGGAAGGAGCAGCTCCCAGAGCTATGTGAGAAAGTGTAGCAAGAGGGCTGCGTAACACAAACTGAGCTGTGGCTTTTAGAAAAGCAACACAGTCAACCTGCTGCTATCCAACAGGGAATAAATAAATACCCCCTCATTCTCTTCCCATCCTCCGTGCTCCTGCTAGTGCTTCCCATAAGCAGCCTGAAGCCAACTGGAAGCCAAAGGCCAAGGCAGTCTGTTGAGACAGCCCACAAGGTCAGCTTCCCCAGGGAAAGAATGGCGTTACAAAGGGCAAATTGAAAACATGGAGCACACCACGCTAGAGGAGAACCAAGACTCACCTTTTGAAGATAGGAGTGGAAAAATACTCTCTTAGAAGTATGAGTCCCAGACATGGAGCAAGGCTGCTGTAGAGCGTGTGCTGCTTGCTCAGATTCAATGTGGAGATTGGATTTGTTCCTTGGCTTTTCAGGAAGCAGCAGGTGAGGTTGGGATTCTGCAGTATCCAATCTCTAAGCTGAGGGGGCTCACTCTCAATATACTTACTACCAACAATATCCATGCTGTGGGTAGATGCCTGGATGCAGGGTGAGGAGGGCCCTGTCTTATATTAAGAGAGAGAAATTGGGACGGGAGAATGTGTGCTGACCTTTTGCATTTTAGTTGGCCAATTAATCTCAACAAATATCTGGGGTTTTTATTTATCTGTTTGTTTTTTATCCGGAATTAAGACTTTTAACATAACCCTCCGACATCTTGATTTCAGACTTCTGGCTTCTGCCACTGTAAGAGAATCAATATCTGTTGTTTCAAGCCACACAGTCTGTAATATTTTCTTAGGGCAGTTCTAGAAAACTAATACACTAGATGTGTAGTTTTATTACTAAAATGAATAAAATAACCAACAGACAAACAGTATCCAACATAGTTTAATGCCTTCTTTGTAGCCTCATGATGAAGAAAACACATGTAGAAATAACTGTCCTGAGGGGTTCTAGTCACTCATACCCTTGCTCAGACGTGAGGGGAACCATCAAAGTCAAGGTGAGTAGGTCAGAGGAGGATGCTTTGCAAGAGATGCTTATCCCACTATCCACAGCATCTCTGCCCATGGGGTCTGTTGTAAAGTCATGTACCACCTGTGTCTACATCAAGTTGGGATTGACCTGGGACAACCTCCCTTATGTGTCTGCTGGCACGTGGCAGGCATAGTTCACCCACAATCTGGGAGGCCGTGGCTTTGAACAAGCAACGTTCTTCATAAGAAGGATAGCTAATGAGGATGTTACTAAAGCCACCCTGCTCCAGGTTGAGACACAGTTTGGGAACCCTGCACTGGGCATCTGAATCAAAGCACAAACTCATGCAAGAATAGACCATCCTCTGTCAAGCCATATAGCAAGATCTCACACATGACTGTGGTTGGTAGTCTTAAAAGACTTAAATAGAGAAAGTTTTGAATGGCAAGGCTTAAATAGAAAGAAATATGTTTGTTGAGATCTTGCTAAAATATTAGAACACAAGCTTAGTAAGACCATAAATAAATAAATGAATACCCTCATTTCCTCAAAACAAATCAATCGGAAGTTCTTTGTACTGTACTCCTAATAAGAGAAGATAACTGCTGATAGGTATTTAGTCTGAAGTAAAAATTCTCTTAATGACTAAATAAAACATTACCTTTTACCAAAGGAAGAGCTATTCTAGGATGCAAGCAAAGACCCCACAAGTTGAAAAAGGACAACTGGCCCCTGCCTCAGCATCTGCTCTCTGACTTCCATGCCAGAGCACACAGCTATCCTGATGCTCTGCCCATTGCTACAGAGAAGACACTGTTGGGTGAACTGATGGTCTTATCTCTTCTGTTACATATGAAACTGCATAAGAGGACATCCTGTGTCTTTTGTGTATTAAAGCACTTTGACCTGGCAATTAATTTCCAAGGTGACAGTAGTTACTTAACTAGATGATAACAAAACACTAACAACAAAAATCAGCAGTGTGGATTAACACAGGAAGAACCACGGCACCAGGAGTGGCGGTGAAGATTGATGGGATGTAGTCAGCATATGTATATTGCCATGGAAATTACACGAAAGTAGAATTCTGGGCACTCAGCATAATTAACGACTATCACCAGCCATAACCAACCAAAGAACATGTTTAAAAAAAAGAAAAGAAACTAAGTATGTGAACTGGGAAGACTGATATGACACAACATGTTTCTGATAATAATATTGAGGGAGCTTCTTCCATTTTCTGAGACGAGCATCTAGAATGTTTAAAGACTGGAAATGATGGGGTTGAGTTAGACGACTAAGTTAGCACTAAAACCCTCTCATTAAAATGAAGATCAGCCTCTATCCTTATTCTCCTGATGATATTTTTTGGCACTGTGTCTACATCTCAAGGTCAGAAAACTCACTTGGAATTCTCATGACTAAGCTAATTTCACTGACTTGGTCAAAGGGGCGCTTTTCAATATTCTTTTTCAGCACAATCTTTGCTACAGAATGGCTCTTAAGGTTTAATATCTTATCCTAATTCAAATCATACAGTCCATAATTTCCTGGTATCCAAACAAACCCAGTGGGCAGTCACGAACAAAATTTGGCCACAAAAACTAGTAATCACCATTTTCTTTCGAGCTTTAATAAGAGGCCTGTGGCTACAACGCCATTTGCCAATGAACAGAAGCCCTCATATCAACCTCAGCTATGAATGATTTGTTTAAAAAAGGAAGAAACCAGGAGCCATCTGGGTAAAATCCATTGCCTGTGGTATGAACCTTGACCAATCTAGCAGAGCCACTATCCAGCACCAAAAGCTCTGAATAAAGGAAAAAAAAATCAACTAAATGATGAAGAAAATATAGGCAAAGAGATATGGAGCAAAATCTTTCAAATACTCAAGTAACAGAGTTAATGCTCCTTAGCTATAATATTTTTTTTTTCTTGAGAAGTAGAATTAGTCCTTCCACTTTGCTTTGTCCAGAAAGGAGGCTTGGAGTAAGTGATGATGATGATGATGATGATGATGATGATGATGATGATGATGATGATGACGACGACAAAATAATGGCAACCACCAATGATCATTGAGCCCAGGAACTGTAATTGCTACTTTATGTGTTAACTCTTCTGATCCTCACAAAAGAATCACAGAAAGGTAAATAGCTGGCCTAACGTCTCAGAGCCAGGCTGAGATGTAAATGATACAGCCTGATGAACCCTATTGTTTGGCTTCTAAATGCTTACTCTTAACCTTTGTGCTCTGCCATGTCTCATGTAATTCACATAAGTGGGAATCTATATAGCCGAGGGGAATTAACTTTGATATGTAAAATTTTCATAGTGGATAAAATAAAACTACCATGTAAGGGGTTTCTCTACATTCTAGTAAAGGAACATGTACAGTAGCCTAATGGTACCAAAATGCACTGGTCTTAGTCTTACATCATAGCCAGTAGAGAGCAGGGAATAGAGACGATCATTCTACTGTCTAGTATCTACGAGATGCTAGACATTGTTCTATGCATTTCAACATGATTTATCTCATTGAATTAAATAAAAAAAAGTAAGTTTGAAGAATGGTTAAAGGAGTAGGCGAGCAGCCTTGGCATTTTCTTGACACTATATGTATTTTGTAGTTGTTTACTTTATTTGTCTTTTTTTTTTGTTTTGGTAATTAAGCAATAATAAGTTTAATAACAGCAGCTTGATTTCAAAATCTGTGTTAATTTTTAGAATTTATTCAACCATTAGTTTTTACTAATGTACTAGGTATCTTTGTATTAGCCAGGATTCCGTCCTTGACTGTATAATAATGTATTCTATAGTATGCACACATTCATGTGCCTCAAATTCAGTTAAGAAACATAATTAGGTTGATGCTTCCTATTCCTAATAGGCTTCTTCAATAAATATATTTTCTTAATTTCTATTACTATTAATGTTCTTTATTTAAAATTAAGCATGTGATAACTATTTGCTGCTCTATCATGCAAAATAAAATAATATAATATCAATGATACCTCTTGTGTACTTGCTTTGTCTCGAGCTCTGATGTAGGTAAGTTAAGTCTATTAGTTAAATTAACCCCCAGTTGCCAACTTATGTACATTACTGTCATACCTATTTTACAGATGGGCAGAGAGAGGCAAGGAGAGTATAAGCAACCACAGAGCTAGTCATTGGAAGAGGATGGGACCAAGATTTGAACTCTGAGCCTGACTTCAGAGCTGGAAATCTTTTTTTTTTTTTTTAATTTTTTGTTTATTGCAGTAACATTGGTTTATAACATTGTATAAATTTCAGGTGTACATCATTATACTTCTATTTCTGCATAGATTACATCATGTTCACCACCCAAATACTAATTACAACCCATCACCACACACATGTGCCGAATTATCCCTTTCGCCCTCCTCCCTCCCCCCTTCCCCTCTGGTAACCACCAATCCAATCTCTGTCTCTGTGTGTTTGTTTATTGTTGTTCTTATCTACTACTTAATGGAGGAAATCATACAGTATTTGACCTTCTCCCTCTGACTTATTTCACTTTGCATAATACCCTCAATGTCCATCCATGTTGTCACAAATGGCTGGATTTCGTCGTTTCTTATGGCTGAGTAGTATTCCATTGTGTATATATACCACATCTTCTTTATCCATTCGTCCCTTGATGGGCACTTAGGTTGCTTCCAAGTCTTGGCTATTGTGCAGAGCTGGAAATCTTAACCTCCACACACACATACATACTGTCTTTGAGTAGTAACCAAATTTGAGATTATCTGATTTACAGGCAATTTGAGAGTCATAAAACTTCTTTCAATGATTTTGAAGAAAAAACTCAAAAATATAAGCAACTCACCAGCAGCTGAAATAGAACTAAAACAAGAGACTGCAAACCTGCTGGTCATGATGCTAAGAGAACACTGGTTTCACATAAGCCTTTATCAAATTCATGAAGACAATCCCCTGGAATACTTCGAGTACCTTCCCATCTAGGTAAACTCCATGGTTACATGGCAATAAGCAGAATTTCTTTCAAGCATAGGAAAGGCCAGCTAGTTTAGAAATGTAACACTGAACTAGAGTAATTTTAAATATATAAAATCCCAAAGTACACCTAGACATGACATTTACTTTCTATTACTATCAATCACATTTTAATTCAATCTTGTTCTCTATCCTAATTTACAGATAGGAAATTATGCAGTAGCTTTTTAGGCTGGCCTGTGTAAATTCTCTCTCACAATTTCTTTCTTACACAATTTTGGGAAAGCTTGTATTATGCCAAAGTTCTATACAGCAACATAGTTGAGTTGCTGAATAATCACTGTGTAATCAGTATTCAGGTTTCTCTTAATCATTACAGTTAAGACTCTGTAATCCCCTTTGTTACCTGTAAAGATTGTTTAAACAGTAAAAAAAAAGTCTCATTCTACCTCAGTGTTTAGCATTTGGAAACAGGATCTAAAAAATGTTCTTTATAAAACTTACATATTGAATTATTCGTCCACATATAATTTCCTGACACATCTTTTTCCAGCATCCTGGGTATAGATATTCAAAATTGTCACATGAATATATGCAAACCAGAGAAGAAGAAATGGTAAGACTTCTCCAGGTGATAAGACACTCTGTGCCAAAATTAACATTTTCTCCCACCTCAGAAGTTCTGTTGTTATTGTTCTGTTGTTTACTGCTCTTTAGTAAAACTGCATTCTGTAAATTTCTGGTAAGAGTGAGTGGCCATAAGATTGCTTTAGAGCATTGAGAACCACATAGAGATTCTCCAGAGTTGTGAAGATAAGTTTCCAAAAGGTCGCTCACATTAGAGGAAGACTTGGCTAGCTCAAAAAAATTGCTAAATATTTCCATGACTGAGATGTAAACCTAGAATTCCCCACCATTTTGGCTATCTACTTACTGTCTAAAATAAGAAGCTGGAACTTCTCATTAATAGACTACTCTGCGAAACACATCATTTTTAATTAATAAACTCTTACTATTTGATATAGACAGAGTGACTTTTGTCCATGCCTATATTGAACACATGCCAAAACACTTATGCCTGGTGTATACACAGTGCTAAGAACATTTTTTATCAACATCTACTAGAAAAGAAAATAAGAAAAGCACTACTCCCTACTGCCTTCCTTAGACCCACGCATTAGTTTCTTATCTGAATTCACCTTAGACTAACTACATTTCCTTGGATATATGACGGACCTGGTGCAAAAGGTTTGCCCGATAGTAAATAGTATTAGAAATAATTTCATGTAATGAAATTGCTCTTCAATTCCATGCAATTTCTATATATAAACATAATTGACAAGGAAAATTACAATCAATCAAGCAAGCAAGCAATAAATAATTTTTAGATGAGGAAACAGTCAAAAGAATGTCGGTTTGGAAGTTTTCTGCGTTTGTCAATTGTATGTGTCTTTAATCTGTCTTGATATTTATAATTAGTCATTTTATCTACTTTTATATTCTTAATGCATCAAAATCACCAAATAGGAAGAAGTAAATTTGCATCAAGGGGATACCTAACCCTTGAATTAAAAAAATATAAACCGTGTTGTAAATAAATGTCAAATCACTATGTTGTACACCTGAAACTAATACAATAATGTATGTCAACTATACTTCAATAATAATAAAACAATAAAAAATATGAACCTACAGTCTAAAATAAAGGAGAAATATGCACAAATATCAACTTTCTTTGCCTTCGACTACATTTTCTAGAGTATGATAAAATTGAAGGGTAAGTTAACTCTCCCTCCCCAATAATAACAGAACATATAAAAGTGAAATGTAGAATTGTACAAATCCATATTAAGTCTCTCCAATTTAAACCAAGCTTAAAAATTCAGCAATATTCTGAAATTCATTGTCTTCTAATAAAAAAAAGATGTAAGTAAATTCAAATTGAAGATACCCCATATGTTGTCATAATATAACAATAAAATCTATTCTCTGAAGAAAGATCAAGTTTTAAAAATAAATGAGAAAAAGACCAAGCATCATTTAGAAGCCAGTTTCTTATTTTCTCAGCACTGTGGGCAACTTTTATAAGAATGAGAAAATTAGATTTCCTGAAAATGAAATTTTGATGAAGTGCCATTGAAGTATAATATTCTACGAAATCCCATGTTATATTAGAAGGAGCTAATGACAACTACTGGATTATTATGAGACAAATATAATTTTACATTTGATTTTTTCCACTAAATTGTGGGATAGTGACTATTTTGGGGTTTTCTGTAATGTGCAACTCATATTACACAACTTTTAAGTTCAGATCTTAGCCCAGTGACTTCCTGAAACCTGGTTTTACTACAAAATCCTCCTTCTTCTTCCTTGGCCCCTGAAGAACAGTCGTGTTTAAAATATATACCGTGTAAGTATCTTCTATTCTGTAATAGTCTTTCAAATGTTCTCTTGTTTTCTCAAACTCTTGGGTCAAGTTTCGTGCCTTATACACCTCCTTTCCTTTTGGATCAACCTTTATGTTGCCAAGATAATAGTAATTTCTTAACAAGGATGTTTAGATTCATTGGTTGATTTATTAACTGTTATTAACAAGAAGATTGAAGCCTGTTCACTGTTGGAAGGAGTATGGAATAAGAAAATTGCCTTCCTTACAAAGTTAGGGAGAGTTTTGGTTCTTATTTTCTTCCTACGTAGACTCAACTACACTTTCCACTTCATAAGAAAACCAGTTTTATTTGGGAAACATCTTTTAAATTGTTGAGGTCTTAACATTGTCACCTTTAAACATTTACGCAGAATCTTTATCAAGATTGCACAGCAATGTCTAATACAGATATCTAAAGAGATTACATCTTACATTTAATGGACTTAGTGGGCAGAAGTCACCTGGATTTTTTTGTTTAAAGTGCAGATTCCCAAGTCAATCCCAGGCCCAGAGACTAATTCAATAGGTATAGACCATAACCTGGAGTCTGCATTTTATTTATTTATTTTTTTAATATATTTTTTAAAGATTTTATTTTATTTATTTTTTCCCCCCAAAGCCCCAGTAGGTAGTTGTATGTCACAGCTGCACATCCTTCTAGTTGCTATATGTGGGACGTGGCCTCAGCATGGCCGGAGAAGCGGTGTGTCTGTGCGCGCCCGGGATCTGTACCCGGGCCTCCAGCAGCGGAGCGCGCGCACTTAACCACCAAGCCACGGGGCCGGCCCCTGGAGTCTGCATTTTAAATGAATTCAAGGTGCATCTTAAATTTACTCAGATATAGGTGATTTCACTACCTGAGAAATGTCACTTGAGGTGTTTACAATCTGTGTTAAAAAATTAATCATGAGCTTAGATACTGTAAAGAAAATTGTGTGAATGACACACGTGCTCAGTATCTATTCTGTCAATCTCTGCTCATTTGTTTTTGCTTCTCCCTTTGTTCAACTTGATTGTTTTGTGCACTTGCTTATGACTTTCCTGAAAGCTTCAGCCATCTTCAACAATCCACATAATATGTACCTTTCATGGACCTTTTCAAATACCCTCTTCAAATATTCCTCAGCTGGATGAATCAATCCTCACTCTCTCCTTTGTAAAGTTTAATTTGAACAACTCATGACACTTATTTATACTATAATTAATGGAAGATTTCCTTATTTCATTTTTTATCTCCTCTCCTTTAATTATTTTTCTAGAAAAACAATTACATACACACACACAAATGTAAAGGGTTTCAATATGATGGCCTTGAAATAAGTTTTACTTTAATGCTATACAGATAAATAAGAGATGTATGGAGTAGATGTACTTAATCCTAAAATTAAGGGGAAATATTACTGATCAAAATGCATACTTTCTTGCCAAAGCTTAAACCTTTTTCTTTTTAAATTGAAAACCACAAAGATTTCAAAATCTTTAGTTACTTATTCCAGCAAAAATTTTCAGGCCACTTATTTTTAAAATTATAGTCACTACTTCATTTCACTTTTGTATAGTTAGGATAGGAAGTGGAGGTGGACGGGAAGACAGAATTACGGGAATAGGAACATCACCAAATGGTTTATTGATTTACTATTGTTCTAGCATATCTACTTGCATGTCATGATATATCTTCAAACAAATACAGAAAAGGAGTCATTTGCATTTAAAATCATCATTCAATCTTAAAATGAGTGTCTGAAGCCATGGATACTATAAGTCACTGAGTAAAACCATTTTATGTCTCACTCCTCTATTAAAACTTAATGAAAGCAAAAAAAAAGAAAGAAGATAAATATCTTTGGAGAAAAAATTATAGCCCCAACCCATAAACTGTGAAGCAAACCTGCCAAATACTGTGATATCTCAGCTAAAACAAAGAGAGATGGGAGTGCTTTCATATGCATAATCAATCTATGTTCAGAAAGATCATTTTGCCAAATGTCATTATCACTATCCTGGGAAGATGTATCTCAAAATCTTTTTCTTAAAATGGTAACATCTTAGGGAATGATTTGATCCTGGTAAAAGTAAGAAAGACACTGCAGAGCTACTCAGTGCTATTTAACCATAAAATGGAAGGAATTCAAAGTTGAAGGAGAATCTAGGCTGATGTACCATTTTTATTGCATATACCTTGGGTTCCAAGCAGAAGGAAACTCACAGATGTGAAGAGGAGTAAAAGGAAGAGAAAAAGCATTAACTTGCAGGTAATAATGCAGAAATCCTGTAGCCCCAGGAAACTACCTCTGGAAAGGTGAATGCTAATGGGAGGCATTTTCCCAGTGTTTAAGTAGGAGGAAAATCAGTGAGACACTGTTCCACAACAGAAACCTAGATACAAGATAATACAAACAACAGCCCCTCCCCTCCCCCCAGAGTATCCTTTAGCTAATACCTGGATCTATTCTAAGAGGAACAATGAGCAATAAATCAGTACAAGATCTATGCATGTATTCTACTCCCAAAATATGAAAAGAAAGAAAGAAAAATAAGCAAAATGAAATTGATGAAACTACATCACAAATAGAATTATCAAACAATTCTTCAAGAAAGAATTGAAGCAAATAAAACAAGTTGACTGATCTCAGGATAGAAATTGAAGTAAAAAAAATTATGGAATTATAGGAAAGAGGGTCTTAGAAACTATAACACCAGAAACTACATCCGAGAAAATGGTCAAGAACTAGAAGAAACCATACAAAGTGAAATGAACATGACAAAGGCCAATTTCAAGTATGCAATACAGTATTATTAGCTATAATCACCATACTGTACATTAGATCTCCAGAACTTACTCATTCTGTATAACTGAAACTTTGGACCCTTTGAACAACATCTCCTCATTTCCCTCACTCTCTAGCCTCTGGCAACTACCATTCTACTCTCTACGTTTGTGAGTTTGACATTTTTAGATTCCACGTATAAGAGAGGTCATGCAGTAATTGTCTTTCTGTGTCTGATTCATTTCACTTGGGATAATGTCCTCCAGCTTTATCCATATCGTCACAAAAGGCAGGATTTCCTTCTTTTGTAAGGCTGAATAATATTCCATTGAATGTAAGTACTACATTATCAATTCCTCTGTCTACAGAAATTTAGGTTGTTTCCATATCTTGGCTATTGTGAATAATGCTGAAATTCACAGGAGTGCAGATATCTTTCTGAGATACTAATTAATTTTCTTTGGATGTCTACCCAGAAGTTAGATTGCTGGATCATATGGTAATCCTATTTTTAATTATTGGAAGAACCTCCATACTGTTTTCCATAATGGCTACACTAATTTAGATTCCTATCAACAGTGTATAAGTTTCCCTTTTCACCACATCCTCACCACCACTTGTTATCTTTTGTCTTTTTGATTACACTTGAAATTTGCTAAGAGAGTAGATCTTAAGTATTCCCACCACATACACACACACACACACACAAAGTAGCTATGTGAGGTGATGGGTATGATAATTAACCTAATTGTGGTAATTATTTCACAATATATATGTATATCAAAACATCACTTTGTACACTTTAAATACATAAAATTTTTGTTTGTCAATTATACCTAACTAAAGCTAGGGGAAAAAAATACAGTGATAATAGGCTGTCCTGCTGCTACAAACTTCACATGGCTTATACAAACTTCACATTTATCATGGCAGAACCAGCTATCCACAGGGTTGTAGCACAGGAAAAAATTGAATTAAAAAAAACCGAGAAGCAGGATGAGACCAAATCTCTATGTAAACATCATTAATCAAACAAGGTGAATTCTCAACTTGGACGTGCATTTCCTCTAAACCAACTGAGAGAAGGAGCAGAAGGATAGAATGTGTCAGGTTGATCACAAACTGCAATATACAACATAACGTTCCATAAAAATTAATCTCCACCAAAAAAAAAGAAAAGAAAATGACGAAGGCATAACAGTCCTTTATAAGATGTTGATAAATATTGAAGCCTGATAATGGACACTCAACATCTGCCTAACTGGTGTTTTGAACAATAGGAATAAGCACTTCTAAGGGAAACATTACTTATTGAAAACTTTTAAGAAATAAAAAACTCTTGAATATATAGATAAAAATGTCACACTGATTTTAAGATAAAAAATATAGATAATGATCAACAGCAAGACTGACCTTGATTCAACTCCTAGATTTGAAGAATAAAAAAATAACACAGTTGGCATCTAGGCAGACAAAGCAAGTCTCTGAGACTTTCACTATTGCCCATGAAGAATTATTACTCCCAGAATTATCTTCCCTTAGTAAACATGTAAAAATACAGAAAAAGTATATGAACCAACTGTTTTCATGCATTAAACAATAGGCATCACAAGACTGTGAACTATGAGAGAAGGGAAACAATAACGTGTGCCCTGGACTGTGCCGAAGGACTCGCTGAAAGCAGTTTTCAGCGTGCTGCACGGGGAGGAGAAATCCAGAAGAGGACAGTCTGATTTGCAGCATGTAAGAGCCAGATATCAAAGTCAAGGGAGGCCAAAGCAGCGAGAATTAGCAGGACAGACTAACAGAGAGAAGAGGGCTTCACAAAGAGAACTGGGAGGATCTGCAGAGAGATTCCCTGGAGTCTTTGGGTGAGTGACGATCTGTACCTGCATTAAGTAAAATTACATGAGAGAGGAAAAACCACCACAAGCGACAGGCCAAAAGAATTTCTGGAGCTCATATGGGCCTGGGGAGAGTTCACATTTGTTCCAGCCAGAGTGAAAGACAGGGAATACACCAAGTATCAGGCAGAGTTCTTAGAAGAATCACACCTTAGTAGTGGGTTAGATTAGCTCTAGAGCCAAGGCAGCTCTGAATCCACCATCACCAAACTTACAGGCAAGCCACAAAATCATTCAACTCACCCCAAGTACCTTCACTGCCTACCAGAACAAACTCCATCTATCTTTAAAGAAATAGGATGAAATCCTTCACTTAATAGCATATAATTAAAAATGTCCAGTATACATTAAAAAATTACCAGAAATGCAAAGAAGCAGGAAAATTTGATCCATAACAAGAAGAAAAGTTAATTGATAGAAGCAGACCAAGAAAAGACAGAGATGATGGAATTAGCAAAAAAGAAATAGAAATTAAATCTTGTATCATCTATTACATATACTATAAAACACTCAAGTGCATAAATGAAAACATAAATATGAATGAAAGACAAAAAAGACTCAACTAGCACACATAGAGAAGAAATGTATAATATCTGAAATGAAAAATACTCTGGGTAATACTGAAGCACATTAGACATTGTAGAAGAGAATAATAGTGAACTTGAAAAGATAGCAATAATAATCACCAAAATGTAGCACAGAGAAAAAAAAGACAGAAAAAAATGAACAAAAATTAGTGACCTTAGAACAATATCAACTAGTCTAACATTGGAATCCCAGGAAAGAGGTGGGGGGCAAACAGTATTTGTGGAAGTAGTGGTTGAGATATTTGTCAAATTTGATAAAACTGTAAACCAACAGGTAAAAGAAACACAGTAGCTTCCAAGTAGAATAAATATAATAACCAAATTGAAGAAACTTAGTTATAAAGAAAAAATTAAAAACACCCCAAAAAAGAGACACATTATTGACAAAGGAACTAATATAATAAATACTTCTCATCATAAACATTCATATCATTAGACAATTTTAGTACTCAGAGCAAAACAAATGAATGGACAAAAAAGTCAATCTAAAAATCTATTCAAACGAAAATTTAAAAAATCAGGGGCCGGCGCGGTGGCATAGTGGTTAAGTTTGCGTGCTCCACTTTGGCAGCCTGGGGTTTGCAGTTTCGGATCCTGGGTGTGGACATACACACTGCTTATCAAGCCATGCTGTGGCGGTGTCCCACATATAAAGTAGAGGAAGATGGGCACAGATGTTAGCCCAGGGCCAATCTCCCTCAGCAAAAAGAAGAGGATTGGCAATGGATGTTAGCTCAGGGCTAATCTTCCTCACAAAAACAAAAAAAAAAATTAAAAAATCTTAAATGAAGGCAAAGCCATTTTCAACAAAGAAAAGCTGACAGATTTTATCACGAGCACACATGCACTAGAAGAAATGATAGACACATAGAAAGTGACAAGAGATGAAAGTGTAGATTTTCACAAAGGAATAATGAAAGTTGGAAATGATAAATACAAAAGACACTTTTCTCACATTTTAAGTAATATTAAAAGGTAATTGACTATTTAAAACAAAAATTATAGTATATTGTGAGATTTATAGTATATTGAAGAGAAAAATATATGACAATAATAGGACAAAGAACTATAGAGAGAACTGCAGAGGGAAATGGAAGGATAGAGTTGTAATGTTTTTAAATTATACTTGAAGTAATATAAAAATTATTTGAAGGTTCACTGTGCTAAATAAAAAATATATACAGATACAAAAGCAAAGACACGATCCATGAGAAAAATAATTGATAAGCTAGATATCATTAAAATGAAAAATGTCTGTTCTGTGAAATATAGTCTCAAGAGAATTAAAGGACAAGCTACAGACTGGGATAAAATATTTGCAAAAGACACATTTGATAAAAGACTGTTATCTGAAATATACAAAGAACTCAATACTCAACAATAAGTAAACAAACACCCTGATAAGAAAATGGGCCAAAGATCTTAGCAGATACCTCACCAGAGAAGATATAAATATGGCGAACAAGCATATGAAAAGATGCTTAACATCATATGTCATTAAGTAACTGCAAATTAAAACAAGATACCAGTACATACCTATTACAATGGCCAAAGTCCGGAACACTGATAACGTCAAATGTTGGCAAGGATGTGGATTAAGAAGAACTCTCATTTATTGCTAATGGGAATGCAAAATGGTACGGCTACTTGGGAACACAGTTTGGCAGTTTATCACAAAACTAAACATATTCTTACCATACGTGATCCAGCCATCTCACTCCTTGGTATTCAACCAAAGGCGTTGAAAACTTACGTCCGCGAAAACATCTGCACACAGGTGTCTGTAGCCGCTTTATTCATAATTGCCAAAACTTAGAAGCAACCAAGATGTCCCTCAGTAGGTGAATGGATAAATAAACTGCGGTACAGCTAGACAATGGAATATCATTCAGTGCTAAAAAGGAATGAGTATCAAGCCATGAAAAGACATGGAGGAATCTTAAATGCATATTACTAAGTGAAAGAAGCCAATCTGAAAAGGCTACATACTATATGATTCCAACTATATGACATTCTGGAAAAAGCAAAACTATGGAGACTGTAAAAAGATTAGTGATTGCCAGGAGTTGATGGGTGGGGGAGGGATGCATAGGTGTAGAACAGAGGATTTGTAGGACAGTGAAAATACTCTATGTGATACTATAATAACGGATACATGTTATTACATATTTGTCCCAACCCATAGGCTGTACAATACCAAGAGTGAACCCTAAGGTAAACTATGAAATTTGGATGGTGATGATAGATCAATGTAGTTTTATCAATTGTAACAAATGTACCATTATGGTAGGATAATAGGGGAGGCTATGCATGTGTTGGGGCAGGGAGTATATGGGAAATCTCTGTACCTCCCTCTCAATTTTGTTTTAACTTACATTTACATATGTAGGCAATAGTAAGGGAAACATAGCAATCAAAATAGGTAAAGGGCGCACATTCTTTTAATATAAGTAAAGAGTATGAATTATTGCACACACATAGAGATTCTAAACAAAAGATTTAGCTGTTTTCTCCCATTGGAAGAATGAGTTTCCCTGGCCTTTATGCCTTCATTAAGGTAGGTTCTCTTCTTATGAGATTGAGGTCCCTCTTGCCATCATTTCAAAGCTCCTTTTGCTACTGTAGTCTTTCGGGGTTCCCTCAAAATCAAACTCTAAGACAAAGACTTGGGGGCAAGTAGTTTATTCAAAAATTGATCTTAGAAAGCATTAGTGAAAATGGAGAAAGAGAGGGAATGGAGAAAAGCCAATGTGAATGAGTGACTAATGCTGTGTGCTCAGTCTTGCTGGGGACATCTAGAACATGTTTCCAAATCATTTCATAGGGGGACAGGAAGACTGGAGCGTTTCCTCACTTACTCTCAGCTTCCATTGGTTCGGAGTTGCCTAAGAGGCATTAACTCCTCATCCCTAACTCCCTCTTTGCCCCTGCTCTTCTGGGCAGAAATCTTCAAGTTCATGTGCAATTTCACAGTGTCTAGTCTCTGATCAATTAGCAAATTATGAAGTCAAACACAAATATTGTTCTCTAGAAAATTAAATAATCCTGTTAAACAACGCCCCAGGATGACAATGAAAGGTCATGTTACTCAATCTTGGCCTTACTTTCAAGTGTTGAATAATTTTTTACTATGTGCCCTTGAATTTTCATTACATTTCAAGTTATACCCCTTTGTAATAATATAAGAGATACTCCAAGTGGACTCAGGGCTTCATATTTCAGTCTTTATCAATTTATTCCTTTTTTTTTATCTGATAGCAGTGAATTTAAAAACTGCTTACTACTTGTAAACTCACAGAATTATAGACACTTTCTAATTTCAGGAAAGAAAAGCCTGATTAAGTTGCTGGAAAAATAAAATTAACCCTGGATATCAAGTTTATAAATGTAGTCAGATTGCCCCCATCTTCTAGTCTTCTGTGAAGAAATAAAATTGCCTAAAATAGTACTAATAAAAGTTGCCTTTTAATTTCAATGCATAATAATAAAAGATTTACCATTTCCTTAGCATTCTTCCCAATAATGAATGTATTTAACATACATCCAAGTATATTCCAAGCATTATATATATATATTTTTTTAATTATTGTTATTGTGGGATTTTTTTTTTTTTTTTTGTGAAGAAGATCAGCCCTGAGCTAACATCTGTGCTAATCCTCCTCTTTTTGCTGAGGAAGACCGGCTCTGAGCTAACATCTATTGCCAATCCTCCTCCTTCCCACCCCCCCCAAGCCCAGGTAGATAGTTGTATGTCATAGTTGCACATCCTGCTAGTTGCTGTATGTGGGACACAGCCTCCGTATGGCTGGACAAGCGGTGCGTTGGTGCACGCCCCGGATCCGAACCCGGGACGCCAGTAGCAGAGAGCTCGCACTTAACCACTAAGCCATGGGGCCGGCCCTCAAGCATTATATTTCTTAATGAATTTAAGAGCAATTATCAGAATCTTTGGGGATAAGGCTCAGCATCAGGAAATATTAAAAGCTTCCTAGGTCGTTTTAGTTCACAGCTAGGACTGCAGATCATTGTCGTGTTCATCGTGTTCCTTTACATTCTTCGCTGAGAAGGAATAAATAATTGGGTTTGGGCAGCTTCAACTTTCTCCAATAGCACAGAAATCTGCACACTTGTGAAGCCATACCTTCTCTGTAGTAGACCGGTATCATTTGTTCGTTGTCACTTGGTGAGACGGAAAGATAGTCTGAGAATTTGAACATAACTTAAATGATATCTAACTGTGGTATACTTTTCTGAATTTACATTCTACTGGCTTCTGTGTAAAATGAGTTGATAAAAAGATGAATTCAATACTTGAGTGTTCTGGAGGGAGTCAAGATGGTGGTGTAGGCAGACTCTGAACTCACCTCCTCCCGTGGACACAGCCAATTTACAACTACTCGTGGAAAAATTACCCCTGAGACAGAGCTGAAAACTGGATAAGAGGAACTCCTGCAACAACAGACAATCCTAACTGGGGTGGAAGAGGCAGAGACTCCCTTCCGGAGAGGAAAAACGCCGCCTTCACAAGCCGCCAGCGTCACGGCCGCCGGGAGCAGCTCACAGGTACGCAGCCTCCCTGGAGGCGCGGGGCCCTGAGCCGGGGAGCGCCCCTGCTGTGGGCATATTGTGGACCCAGCACAATCGACACCAGCGGCATAATATCTGACTTTGCTGCTACTAAAGCATTGGGTAGCATCCCCAGAAAACCCGGCTCACAAAGAAACTAAAACTGGCTCTTAAAGGGCCCACGCACAAACTCACCCGTTCCAGAAAGCATCCTAAAATCACCAGAAAGAAAGGTGCACACTGCTTTGGTGACAAGAGACTCACCTAATAGGCCCTGAGTGCATCTCGGTGAGGGGTGAGACCTCTCCAGGGACTGGGACATTGGCGGCGGCCATTGTTGTGGCCTGGTGTGAGCGTGCTGACACAGACGCCATTGGAGTTTTCCCTGAGACCTGCTAGCCCAGGGTCTGCTCCACCCGCTAGAGCACCGATCTAATCCAGCTCAGCCAGGGCAGGCAGCCCACCCTAGAGACTAGCCCCACCCAACAACAAGCCCTCAGGCAACGTGTGGGCCTGCATAGATTGGTGACTGGATTTTCTGCAGCCTGGCAACTGAGCTGACTTGAGCGGGGCAGGGTGTGCACAAGGAGCCGGTGGAGAGTGTGGGGTGGTGGCGGAGTGTGTGGGGCTCCCGCCGTGGAGAGACTGGGTCCGCTTGGGTAGGTCGGGGCGCTCACACGGGGCAGGACTGTGTTGACTGTGTGTGTGGACCTGTGGGTGGCAGGGCTTGTCAGCCACAGAAGACTTGTACTTCTCAAAGACCCACATAGGAGGTTTGCCCCACCTTCCAAAGCCTGAAACAATTGGGTGCTCCTGTGCATGAGGTCAGCCCCACCCAGCTGCAATCCTCAGAGAGCTGACAAGAGACCTAATAGGCTAGAGGTTTACAGCAATTCTAAGGCCCTGAGCCTAACAACCTGCCACGCTGGGGGCCTACTCACTTAAAAGAAATACTGCAACACAGATGTGGTATTAGAACTTGCAGCCAACTGTGCTGGGGCTCCTCACACCTGATAAAGAGACTGAAGGGCCCACAACAACTACAAGCAGCTGAGCATTACAACAGCTGGCCAGGAGCATAACTCAGCCTCCCTGGGCGCCTATAGGGAGAGCTAACAGGCCACAATAGAAGCACACACGTAGCCCACATAGGGGCCACCCCTGGAACATTGAGAACTGAGGGAAGCACACTGGAAGCCTCCTAAGCCATCACTTACATAAGGTCACCTATCCAAGAGCAGGAGACGTAGCTGACCTACCTAATACATAGACACAAGCACAGGGAAAGAGGCAAAATGAGGAGGCAAAAGAATACATTCCAAGTAAGGGAACAGGACAAAACCCCAGAAAAGGAACTAAGTGAAACAGAAATGAGCAACCTACCCGACAGAGAGTTCAAACTAAGAGTGTTAAGGATGCTAACTGATCTGGGGAGAAGAATAGATGAACTCAGTGAGAATGTCAACAAAGAAATGGAAGATATAAAAAGAACCAATCAGAAATGAAGAATACAATACTGGAAATGAAAAATTCATTAGAGGGACTCAAAAGCAGAGTAGAGGATACAGAAGAACGGATCTGTGAGCTGGAAGAAAGACTAGAAGAAATTACCCAAGGTGAACAGGTAAAAGAGAAAAGAATTAAAAAGAGTGAGGACAGTCTAAGGGACCTCTGGGACAACATCAAGCACACTAACATCCGTGTTATAGGTGTCCCGGAAGGAGAAGAGCGAGACAAGGGGGCAGAGAATCTATTTCAAGAAATAGATGAAAACTTCCCTAACCTAAGGAAGGAAACAGACATCCAGGTACAGGAGGCACAGAGAGCCCCAAACAAGATAAACCCAAAGAGGCCCACACCAAGACACATCATAATCAAAATGTCCAGAATTAAAGATAAAGAGAGAATCCTAAAAGCCACAAGAGAATGTCAAGTTACATACAAAGGAAACCCCATAAGGCTATCAGCTGACTTCTCAGCAGAAACCTTACAGGCTAGAAGAGAATGGCACGATATATTTAAAGTGCTAAAAGGAAAAAACTTACAGCCAAGAATACTCTACCCAGCAAGGTTATCGTTCAAAATGGAAGGAGAGATCAAAAATTTCCCAGACAAGCAAAAATTAAAGGAGTTTGTCACCAAGAAACCAGTGTTACAAGAAATGTTAAAGGGACTGATTTAAGGGGAAAAGAGAAGACAACAAATAGGAAAAATTATCTATTTCCACGATTAGAACGTAATGGATACAAATGCACAAAAAAGAAGTTGGATATGATATCAAAAACATAAAAGGAGGGAGGAGGGTAGTTAAAGAGTACAGCTTTCAGACAGAGGTCAAACTAAAGTGACCATCAATTCTGTATAGAAGAAGTAAGGAACAAAGAAGGACTACTAAAACACTGAGGGAAAAAAAAAAAAAAAGTTAAAAAATGGCAGTAAGTACATACTTATCAATAGCTACTTTAAACGTCAATGGACTAAATGCTCCAATTAAAAGGCATAGGGTGGCTGACTGGATAAAAACAAGACCCATATATATGCTGCATACAAGAGACACACTTCAGACCTAAAGACACTCACAAACTGAAAGTGAAGGGATGGAAAAAGATACTCCACGCAAATGGCAATGAAAAGAAAGCAGGGGTAGCAGTACTCATATCAGACAAAATAGACTTTAAAACAAAAACTGTAAAACGAGACAAAGAAGGGCATTACATAATGATCAAGGGAACAATCCAACAAGAGGATATAACACTTGTAAATATCTACGCACCCAATGTAGGTGCACCTAAATATATAAAGCAATTATTAACAGACATAAAAACAGAAATAGACAGTAACACAATAATAGTAGGGGACTTGAACACTCCACTTACACCAACGGATAGATCATCCAAACAGAAGATCAATAAGGAA
Source organism: Ceratotherium simum simum (assembly GCF_057802395.1). Lineage (NCBI taxonomy): Eukaryota > Metazoa > Chordata > Mammalia > Perissodactyla > Rhinocerotidae > Ceratotherium > Ceratotherium simum. Next base: position 17,569,296 of record NC_141926.1, read on the forward strand.
ACATTGGCCTTAAACGACACACTAGAACAGATGGACCTAGTAGATATATACAGAGCATTCCATCCAAAAACCGAAGAATACACGTTCTTTTCAAATGCACATGGAACATTCTCCAGGATTGATCACATATTAGGCCACAAAACAAGTCTCCATAAATTTAAGAAGATTGAAATAATACCAACCATCTTTTCTGACCACAACGGTATGAAACTAGAAATCAACTATAGGAAGAAAATCAGAAAAGCCACAAATATATGGAGATTAAACAAAATGCTACTGAACAACGATTGGGTTAACGAAGAAATCAAAGAAGAAATCAAAAAATACCTGGAGACAAATGAAAATGAAAATACGACATGCCAGAATTTATGGGATACAGCAAAAGCGGTTCTAAGAGGGAAGTTTATAGCAATACAGGCCTATCTCAACAAACAAGAAAAATCTCAAATAAACAATCTAACAATGCACCTAAAGGAACTGGAAAAAGAAGAACAAACAAAGCCAAAAATCAGTAGAAGAAGGGAAATAATAAAAATCAGAGCAGAAATAAATGAAATAGAGACCAAAAACAATAGAAAAATTAATAAAACCAAGAGCTGGTTCTTTGAAAAGATAAACAAAATTGACAAACCTTTAGCTAGACTCACCAAGAAAAAAGAGAGAAGGCACAAATAAGTAAAATCAGAAATGAAAGAGGAGAGGTTACAACAGACACCTCAGAAATACAAAAGATTATAAGAGAATACTATGAAAAACTATATGCCAACCAATTCGACAATCTGGAAGAAATGGATAAATTCTTAGAATCATACAACCTTCCAAAACTGGATCAAGAAGAAGGAGAGAATTTGAATAGACCAATCACCAGTAAGGAGATCGAAACAGTAATCAAAAACCTCCCCAAAAATAAAAGTCCAGGACCAGATGGCTTCCCTGGTGAATTCTACCAAACATTCAAAGAAGAGTTAATACCTATCCTTCTCAAACTCTTCCAAACAATTGAGGAGGGGGGGAAGCTCCCTAACTCATTCTACGAAGCTGACATTACCCTGATACCAAAACCAGACAAGGACAACACAAAAAAAGAAAATTACAGGCCAATATCACTGATGAACATCGATGCGAAAATCCTCAACAAAATACTAGCAAATCGCATACAACAATACGTTAAAAGATTATACACCATGATCAAGTGGGATTTATTCCAGGTATGCAGGGATGGTTTAACATTCGCAAATCAATCAACGTAATACACCACATTAATAAAATGAAGAATAAAAATCACATGATCATCTCAATAAATGCAGAGAAAGCATTTGACAAGATACAGCATCCATTTATGATAAAAACTCTGAATAAAATGGGTATAGAAGGAAAGTACCTCAACATAATAAAGACCATATATGAGAAACCCACAGCTAATATCATCCTCAATGGTGAAAAACTGAAAGCTATCCCTCTAAGAACAGGAACCAGACAAGGATGCCCACTGTCACCACTCCTATTTAACATAGTATTGGAAGTCCTAGCCAGAGCAATCAGGCAAGAGAAAGAAATAAAAGGGATCCAAATTGGAAAGGAAGAAGTGAAACTGTCACTATTTGCAGATGACATGATTTTATATATAGAAAACCCTAAAGAATCCACCAGAAAACTTTTAGAAGTAATAAACGACTATGGTAAAGTTGCAGGATACAAAATCAACATACAAAAATCAGTTGCATTTCTGTACACTAACAACGAAGTAGCAGAAAGAGAAATTAAGAATACCATCCCATTTACAATTGCAACAAAAAGAATAAAATACCTAGGAATAAACTTAACCAAAGAGGTGAAAGATCTGTACACGAAAACTATAAAACATTGCTGAAAGAAATTGAAGAGGACACAAAGAAATGGAAAGATATTCCGTGCTCTTGGATTGGAAGAATTAACATAGTTAAGATGTCCATACTTCCTAAAGCCATCTATAGATTCAATGCAATCCCTATCAAAGTTCCAACAACATTTTTCACAGAAATAGAACAAAGAATCCTAAAATTTATATGGAACAACAAAAGACCCCGAATAGCTAAAGGAATCCTGAGAAAAAAGAACAAAGCTGGAGGTATCACACTCCCTGATTTCAAAATATACTACAAAGCTATAGTAACCAAAACAGCATGGTACTGGCACAAAAACAGACACACAGATCAATGGAATAGAATCGAAAGCCCAGAAATAAACCCACACATCTATGGACAGCTAATCTTCGACAAAGGAGCCAAGAACATACAATGGGGAAAAGAAAGTCTCTTCAACAAATGGTGTTGGGAAAACTGGATAGCCACATGCAAAAAAATGAAAGTAGACCCTTACCTTACACCATACACAAAAATTAACTCCAAATGGATTAAAGACTTGAATGTAAGACCTGAAACTGTGAAACTTCTAGAAGAAAACATAGGCAGTACGCTCTTCCACATCAGTCTTAGCAACATCTTTTCAAACACCACATCTGACCAGGCAAGAGAAACAATAGAAAAAATAAACAAATGGGACTACATCAAACTAAAAAGCTTCTCCCCAGCAAAGGAAATCATCAACAAAACGAAAAGACAAGCTAACAATTGGGAGAAGATATTTGCAAACCATACATCTGATAAGGGCTTAATCTCCAAAATATATAAAGAACTCATGCATCTCAACAACAAAAACTACCAACCCAATTAAAAAATGGGCAAAAGACCTGAACAGACATTTCTCCAAAGAAGATATACAGATGGCCAACAGACACATGAAAAGATGTTCAAAATCACTAACTATCAGGGAAATGCAAATCAAAACTACAATGAGATATCACCTCACGCCTGTCAGAATGGCTATAATTAACAAGACAGGAAACAACATGTGTTGGAGAGGTTGTGGAGAGAAGGGAACTCTCATACACTGCTGGTGGGAGTGCAAACTGGTGCAGCCACTATGGAAAACAGTATGGAGATTCCTCAAAAAATCAAGGATAGAACTACCATATGATCCAGCTATTCCACTGTTGGGTATTTATCCAAAGAACTTGAAAACACCAATTTGCAAAGGTACATGCACCCCTGTGTTCATTGCAGCCTTATTCACGATAGCCAAGACTTGGAAGCAACCTAAGTGCCCATCAAGGGACGAATGGATAAAGAAGTTGTGGTATATATACACAATGGAATACTACTCAGCCATAAGAAACGACGAAATCCAGCCATTTGTGACAACATGGATGGACATTGAGGGTATAATGCAAAGTGAAATAAGTCAGAGGGAGAAGGTCAAATACCGTATGATTTCCTTCATTAAGTAGTAGATAATAACAACAATAAACAAACACATAGGGACAGAGATTGGATTGGTGGTTACCAGAGGGGAAGGGGGGGAGGAGGGTGAAAGGGATAATTCGGTACATGTGTGTGGTGATGGGTTGTAATTAGTATTTTGGTGGTGAACATGATGTAGTCCATGCAGAAATAGAAGTACAATGATGTACACCTGAAATTTTTACAATGTTATAAACCAATGTTACTGCAATAAACAAAAAATTAAAAAAAAAAAAAAAATACTTGAGTGTTCTGTAAATTAAGGGAATTTTCTTTTTTTTTACTATTTTATTGAAATCATAAAGGTGTATAACATTGTATAATTTCAGGTGTACATTATTATTTATCAATTTCTGTATAGACTGCATCGTGCTCACCACCAGTAGTCTAATTTTTATCCATCACCATACCTATATGTCCCTTTTCCCCTTTCATCTATCCCCCAACCCACTTCCTCTCTGGGAACCACTAATCTATTCTCTTTGTCCACGTGTTTGTTTATCTTCCACATGAGTGAACATATGTCACATATCTTTCCGTGTGAGTGAAATCATAGGTGCTTGTTTTAGTCTGTCTGGATTATTTTGCTTAACATCATACCCTCAAGGTCCATCCACATTGTCACAAATGGGACAATTTTGTCTTTTTTATGTCTAAGTAATATTCCACTGTATATACATATACCACATCTTCTTTATCCATTCATCCATAGCAGGGCACTTGGGTTACTTTCACATCTTGGCTATTGTGAATAATGCTGCATTGAACATAGGGGTGCATAAATCTCTTTGGATTGTTGATTTCAAGATCTTTGTATAAATACCCAGTAGTGGCATAGCTGGGCCATTCAGTATTTCTATTTTCAACTTTTTGAGAAATCTCCATAATCTTTTCCCTGGTGGCTGCACCAGTTTGTATTCCCACCAGCAGTATATGAGGGTTCCCTTTTCTCCACATCCTCTGCAACATTTGTTGTTCTTTGTCTTGGTAATTATAGTCATTCTAATAGGTGTAAGGTGATAATCTCATTGTAGTTTTGATTTGCATTTCCCGAAAAATTAGTGATGTTGAACATGTTTTCGTGTATCTGTTGGCCATCTGTAAATTTTCTTTGGAGAAATATCTGTTCATATCATCTGCCCATTTTTTGATCAGGTTGTTTGTTTTCTTGTTGTTGAGTTGTATGAGTTCTTTATATATTCTGGCAATTAACCCCTTGTCGGATGTATGATTTACAAATATTTTCTCCCAGTTGGTGGGTTGTCTTTTCATTTTGTTCATGATTTCTTTTGCCTTGCAGAAGATTTTTAGTCTGATGTAGTCCCATTTGTTAATTTTTTCTTTTGTTTCCATTGTCTGAGTAGACATGGTATTTGAAAAGATGCTACTAAGATCGATGTCAAAGAGTACACAGCCTATATTTTCTTCTAGGAATTTTATAGCTTTAGGCCTTACATTCAAGTCTTTAACCCACTTAGAGTTAATTTTTGTGTATGTGCGAGATAATTGTCTACTTTCATTCTTTTGCATGTGGCTGTCCATTTTTCCCAATACCATTTATTGAAGAGACTTTCCTTTCTCCATTGTGCATTCTTGGCTCCTTTAAGTAAGGGAATTTTCTTGTTGGTATAAAAGGTAAAATGAGATTAAGCAGCTATAGAGAAATAGAAAAGTGAAAATGAAATGCTAAATATTTAATTATCCAGCATTTAACTTTTTTCCACTGTTTTCATGACTAAGGAAAAATCTCGAGGAATACTCCACAAAAAATTATTATTTAATAATACATGCTATTGGAAGAGGGAGATTCCCCCCACCCTCAAAATTATAGGCAGAGAATTACCAAAAAAACTAAGCTATTTAATTTCAATGCCTTAATTTTAGTCATTTTTACCTAGTTCTTTTTCTTGTTCTTTGTTTTTTTCCTTATGCTTTTAAAGACAAGGCAACTTCCCAGATATAAAAAGATTTTAAACAAACTGGTGTTTACTCTACAAAAAAATTGAATTAAGAATTTGAGGTTTTGTTAACATGAAAAAAGTTGTTAAATTATTAATAAAGAAAAACAGTGTGTCTGCTTATTATAACACATATCCTTAAGTGGGCAGAGGCAGGTCCTGTAAAAGCTAAGATTCTGCCTGCGTTGGCTTAGAAGTTTATTGTAAAATGTTTCTGAGCCAAGGACATTTAGAGGAGCAATGCCAACTTGTATGAAGGTGCCAATGTAGAATAATCTTTAAAAGGTGGAGACTCCATCGTTGGAGTAACTGAAAGTACAATTCATGTCACGTCAGTTTAATTGGAGACATCTGTTACCAAGATACAGAGGCATATCTGTCTGTTAATTTCTAAGTAGAACTATTCAGGTTGTGCTCACCCACTTTGTTTTAATAAAGGTGCTATAAAAGCTTCTTTGCAAATGCTGTTTTTTTATGAAGCTATGTTTCAATCTCTGCTAGTTTTGTTCACTACTTCAATTTTAAAGTATAGGTAGAAAAGGAGAAGAGGGCTCAAAAAGAAAATCCTAACCCCTACTGGAAGCCTGTCATTTCTCAAGAGATGTTATTTTCTCTTTCCACAGGGAACCTGGGAACCTCCATGTTACCTTAGGGCCCTGTGCATTCCTCGCTAGTCTATTTTGTCCATTGTGAATCAGCTTTGAACTGGGCTTGAAATATGGTTAAGTTTTCAATAAATATTTATTCAATAGGTATCAATGAAAACCCCAGGCTTTTTTGTGAGAGTAGAAATGATGATCAATAGGCTAATGATAGAGTTTCTGAAAATCAAAGACTCAATAAATAAGGTAAAGAATTGATGGGAAAAGACAAGGAGACACATGAGCAGCAACAACTACAGTGTTTAGACAGATAAATCTTAGAGATAGATCAGCAGGTAGAATCCCAAGCTTCAAGATACAAACGTTCATACAAATTGTTTTCCTTCAATAGTTGATTCATCGGTATTTAATTTGGCTCACCAAATGGCACATATCTCACTTAAAATAATGGTTCTTCTCACATACAATTTGTGTTCTGATGTATTTCATAACCTGCAGATCAAGAAATAAGTCTCATTATCCATCATGAGACACAACAGCCCATCCCAAAGAACATAAAGGCAGCAATCACCCAGGAACTTCCTACCATCTCAGATGGTTCAGAAGATAATCCTGGTTTCAGTCATTGCTTCAGGCAAGTTCTTCAGTGAAGGCACTGACATTGGACAGGCAGCTCAGAATGTACTACTTTGTTCTAGTGTCTAATATCAGTACAAAGGTCACAAACCATGCATGTATAGATTGTATCTTTGTAAGATAAGTTTATTCGAAATAAGTCAACCTTACTTAGAGTAGCTCTGTTGACCCCCCATGGTCCACTGTTGAATAATTTTCTGTTCAATTTATGGCTAGTAAATCAGAAAACGACGTATGCTTTTCTTTGGTTCTAGAGCAGACTTTTCTAAACCTAGTATTTCAGTTAAATAAAATTATTTTAAAGTATTGATTAAGGCATTAAATTATCATAATTTGCTCTTTATGTCTGTTTAGATTTTATGTATTTCTGTCATAATATGAAGGGTTTTTTTTCAGTTAAGTATAGAACATAGTATTAAGGAACCATCAAAATCCAGATTTTCTCAACAAGGGTATAACTGGATATTAGTTAAAAGATCTTAAATAAAAACTTGTTTTTATTCTTTCTGGCTTCAAACTAGGATGTTAAGACTGAGTTTTCAGATGAGCTGCTATTTATTTAGATATTAACAGTTAATTAGAGGTTTGTGCATTAAATTTAGTTAGTTGGGCTGAAAAGTGACCTCAGATTCAGGGAAAAAAAAGTATACACTTCCAGTTACTTATGCAAACCACTGCTGTGAGGTCAAGGCTAACTTAACAGAACAAGACATGATTTTTATATTTCACTAGCATTTACCAATTTCTAGGCCAGGAGTTAGCTTATATAGGATAGTAAAAACCATATTTTGGTTTTAATTTTTAAATATTACTTTAAAATTAACTAGAAAACAAATTTGAAAAAATTTTATTTAACTATTCTTTAATATCAAGCTTTAATTTAATTTCCCCATGTAGTGTTTGAAATTATATTTTAAACGCTGGAATGACGTATTCACCAACACAAAGTAGTCACCAATCTCCACCATTCAGCAGGAGCCCCTTAACTTCATTGGGGAACTACATAATAAAGTACTTTTAGTGTGCTTTAAAAGAAAACACTTTAGTGAATTATGTGGAAAACCTCCCTGTAGAACACGCCAATATCAAGATCAAGCCATAAAAATAATTTTAGCTTTAGGCCCCCTTTATGATTAATAGGTGAATTATTTTATTGTGACTGTATTTAAAAGAGTAAACTGGTTATGTTTTCAACTTGTGACCATTTTTCTCTCTTATGCTATAATTACCAAAACCGCTGATGTCAGGAACAACAGCTCGACTGTTCTCCAGCCTCCCTTTGGGACTTGGGGCACAGAAATAAATCATCAGTTGCTACCGAGTAGACAGAGCTGGAATCAGAAGTTGCCTTCTTCTGAAAGAAAGGCACCCCACCACTAAGGTCACAGGAAGTGGTCCAAGTTAACCCTAAGTTCTGATTTAACCTCTAGCATAACCACACAGGTGTTGACATTACAAATAACCTCTTATTAGAAAAGACATGAAAAAAATAGTTCCTTTAAATAATGTGTTTGGAGATGAAGAAGACAGGAAAGGAAAAGACACCATAAAGCCTTATATCATTGTAACTTAAAAGGATAGAAAATACCTGCGTAGGAGTTATGCAATTTTGGTTCTAGCCCCTATCTGCTGTTCACTTATTGTACACCATTCAAAAACACGAGGAGAGGAATTCTTACTTTATAAAAATTTGCAGGGATATCAACCCTATAGGAAATCACAGAATAAGTGACTTATATGAATCAAAATATTAGTGTTAGAAATAAATCTATTGGTTTATTTAACAGATAGAGAAGAGCAGTTAGTGGTAACATGGAGCCAGGGGTGAATAGGTGGATAAATTATACACCCAGAAAAACATATTTTACTCCTAGTTAAACTGAAGGCAGAATACTATTGAGAAAAATGGATTTGGAGATCTGGAGATTGGAAGAATGGATTTTGTCTGAGCTGTGCTTACATGTAAGATCTTGGTAATCTTTTCTCCACAATGTTTCTCCTCTTTATCATCTTTCAAATGAAGTTCTTGGTTAAGACCATCAATGATTCTGGAATCACCTTTAATCAAACATATGAAAGATTTAATGTTAGTCTTTGATTTTCAACCTCTTCTTTCTGAATCTTCCTTTTTGAGATCGTCTTAGAAGTTTTTAGGCTCTTTTCACCTTTTGACCTCTAGTGAAGGTGGATCTGGATAACCAATTATACTTTATTTGTAGCTCATTCACATTTGCGTGTGGTGTTCACCCTTTAAGTACATAAATTTAATGATGGAGTGACAGATATTTTACATTTGTAAGGAAGTTTCAAACAAAATTAGAGAAGTTTTGAAGAGACGAAATCCACTGAAATTAAAGATTGCTGATATTGCTGATTTCAGAGTAAACTTAATTTTATTTTAAGGGTGACACATACATGAAGGAATGGTTCTTCCTTCCAGGAAGATTTCCTCTCACTTCCTAGGCAAGGCAGTGCTTTCCTGGGGAGATTGGTGCAAACTGATATAGGCTGAATTCAATTTCTGTTTTGAGTTTCTTTAATACTTGAAATTCCCCTAACCATGACCTTAACACAGGGAGCACCAATCTTTCTCTGGTTTTCCTTCTACTTTTCCAATTCATAATGCAAGACACCCTCTCCTTACATTTTAAAACCACTATTGTTTATTTTGGGGGGGACACATTTTTGTCCAAAAATTTTAATGTATATTTAATGATATACTTTTTAATATTATAACTCTCTTTTTTCCCTTTATCTCATACTCTGTAATGCATTCCTAGAACAGTAGATTATATATGTTTTGACTATTAAGTTTGAGAAATGTATTTGTCATTGGAATGCTACTCTTTTATTAATTGAATTTTTGCTATATAATGTGATTGAATATGGGGAAAGTGAAACTTGAAATACGTAATGTTAGAAAACTTAGTTTAATTTTCAAAAATAAGACTTTTACAAGAGTTTTATTTATTTCCTGAAGCAATGCATGCTTTGTTTAACAAGTGAAATGGCTATTGATGGCCACATAAATGCAGCCATTAAACTAGAGTATAGAGGCAGACCTCTCCTGCTACCTGGGGCCACATTCCTTTGGCCCACCAGTTTGAAGCCATGTTGGTCTTTTGCGTGAAGTTTTCCAGGTTTCCACCTCCAGCAATTATAATGGCAACTTTCTAGGCTTCTCTTTCTCAAAGCTTTTTTGGAAGCTCAAAAAGGCTGCTCCGTCTACGTATAGACACAGCCTGGAAACGCTAGGAAGTTAGAGCCTCTGGGAGCAAAACTAAACTAACGTGGGGCCAAAAATCAAGACATAAAAGCCCATAGTCTCCATTCTTCAGGGGAACAATTCTGAGGTGTATTCTAGAGTTCCTCAAAGGGTCTGCAGCAGGATTGATTCCATCTGCTCACAGTGGTAACCAACTCAATTCACCCTTCATTGCTTTTCCTCTTTTCTGTGTCTTACTCTCTCTACTCCTTTATGTCTGCTTCTAAGAACACCTAAATAAAATACCTGTGCCATGCTCCTTCTGAGGGTCCATGGAAGCCAAGTTAAGACAATTATACCTTTATACTATCCCTTTTTGCCTAGAGGAATAGAACCACTTATAACACTCTGCTTGATAAGCAGAGGCTCACATTATCGAACCATTAATCTTCTTGTAGCTTTGATAGACACCTGCTATGACAATTGCCATCACTAATACAATGTTACAACCATGAGTTCACTCCCAGACCTTCAGTCCCATGAAGGTCTCCCCGTATGTCTAATAAATGTCTTCAGAGTAAAGATCATGTCTTATTCAAGCCTGTATTACTACTGGTTAGCAAAAGTCTTAGTACATAATAATCATTTATAGAATATTTTATAAATAAGAGGATTAATTTGGTAATATTTTACTTCATGTTTATAGGATTAATTGTCACAAGATAGATAATGGTAGTGATCAAAATTAGATTCATTAAACTCAGATATGGACAAACATTAAGAATAGTTACCTGTTTAAAATATTGCATGTAATCAGACCTCTTATGCTTTCCTCTGTAAAAAATATTTAAAATTACTGGCTTCAATACTAAGTACATAAACACAATCTGAATTCAAACACCAAAGCATTATGCTATTCTCAGTAATCCATATACTATGATTATTAACACGTACTTCTTTAACTTTGGATTAACAGATTTAACTTTCATAGGCAGAAGATGTCCCGTTTTCTTATGTGCAAACCCTCTCTACATTCACACCAAAACAACAAAATTTCAGTAACTGTTGGGAAAAAAGGAATGTATAATTAACAGACTTAAAGGAATATTTTTAGAACTTCACCCAAGTTACCTCTTTAGAGGAAGTTCACTTTTGATTTACCTCCAAAATTCTAGATCAAATGTTATGTAGAAATAGAATTGACCAGGAATATAATCTTGAAGTTTGCTCATTCTTTTAAAAATTCTTCTTTAAGATAGGCTTTATATTTATTATTTAAAAAATTGCCAATAAATAACCAAACCAATCACTCTTGGATAAGATGAGTATGCAACAATGCCTTTCTCCATAAAATAATATGCAATAGCCTGAAGAGAATAGCTATGAATGATAAGAACATGTTTATTTCACATATAATCTACAAAATTACAGATTTAGTGTGAATATGGAAAAATATTATGCCATTTGTTAATTTAACAGAAGTACTTTCAAATGCAAGTAATATTTCTGAACATTCTTTCAGGTAAAAATCTAGTCTTTGAATGAGATTGGATTAGTAAGACAAATTAATGTAGATTGCAAATATCTGCAAAAAATTGCATATATTTCATGTCAGATAGCGTCAAGATGTAAAATGATGAAGCTACTTGTGAAAATATTAAATCTCACAAAGTCTCGTTTAATTTCTATGGCCCAAATGTATGACGTACTTCACAACACACAGTAAGTGCTGAATAAATATTTTCTACTTTTATTGTCTCTTTGACTCATGAGTAGGATATCTTACGTAATTATTCTTTTGCTGATTTCTAATCATTCTTTAGAACATTTTTTAGTTATTATCTTCACTTTTTTCCCTCAACAGATTTTGGGAAATATACTATATGTCTTATTGATTTTATAAAGAAAATATTTTCTCAGTTTAAAAAAAAGAAAAAAAAAAGACATTTGTTAACATTCTAATGTTGTCTACATGAGGAGATGATGTAGGTCATCCAAGTTGAGCTGAACGTTTTGGTCTTAGCTCCCAGAGGTCAAACCTCATGGCCAACGCAGCTGTTCATTTTATTGGCGCTCCATTGGATTTGAGTTCATGTACTTAAGGGTGTTCCAAGAATAACCTTCCAAGTTTTTTTTTTCTTTTTTTCAGTTTATTGTCAGGTTTTCTCATTGTATTAAATGCTACACCATATCCACTAAACTCTACTAAGATTTAATTATTAGAGGTCATACATTTATTGTGGGTACAAGTGTCAAAAGAGTAGTCAGTATCTTTGGCAAAAGCATCTGAGAATTTACAAGAAATGACAGAAGAATGATGGTCACATGGGCATAGAAAACTAGAGATTATAATCCTTGGGGAAGGATGGTCAGCTCTTTATCTTCTGTAGTATTGTATAGTTTTATATTTTAGTAGATGCCTAAATAATTTCTGTAAACGTAGTCAAATAGGATGATAGGTCTAAGAAATATTTAATGAGAGAAATGACCAATTAATTTACTAAGTTATTACATTATACCTCTTATGTTTAAGACAAACAAGACTTGGCTGGTCTAAATTCTATGTGAAGGAAAGATTTAACTATACATGAGTATTGAAATGTTATGTCCAAAAAGATTTAGTAAAATATTTGAAATTTGATATTTTTAGTCACATTTTATCAGTCTTAAATTTGATGTATAAAAGAATCCATTATAAGAGAATAAGTATAGAAGACATACACTTTTTCATGCTTAATACATCTAACTCTTAATAAACCTAATTCTTATGAAACCTATTACCTTCCAAATCCTAAACATATTATAAAGTATCTTGAAAAACAATGGAAGGATTTACAATGTTAAAATTTTCTTCTACTCTCTGTGGATTTCATCGCTGACATCTTTCTTTTTTCTCACTATATTTCCTTAGTCTGCACTGGTCTTGAAAATCTTTGAAAATTTATTTGGTGAGAAGCAGCAGAAAATGTGTCTCATGATAACAAAATCCAAATTTTTGTCTCTACCTTCTGCACTAAATTGGCACAGATGTCTCTCAAAATTTAGTTCTTCTCTTATACCAAAATTAGTCACCTAGATGTTTGAATGATATTTAGGATTATTATTGTCGATTAGAAAATATCTTTACACCCTTCGAGTCTCTTAAAAATTACTTCATCTCAAATCTCATGGTACTATGGCACTTGATAGATTGGTTAAACCAGTCTCATCTCTTCTTCACCTTTTATTATTCTGACCCTCTAAAGAGTCCCACAATCTACCTTTTTCTGGAAAAGTTATAGGCGTTTTTCCTAGTCAAGAATCTCTCTTTTCCTTAATGGTATAGAGGGTTGCCCAAATTTTCCCATTGGGTCATTTGGGTTATTCCTCTTGATTCTTTTCCCTGATTCAATAGTTGAGGATTAATTCGCACATTCAGTTAGTTCTTACTTTCTCTATCTTAGTTCAGATTCTTACCTCTCGCCTAAACGCTCTCGGTAGTTTGCTAATGAGCGTTTTCAGGATTTACGTTCTCCACATTCAATCCCTTCTTCACTCTGTGACTAGGATAATCTTCCTAAAATATAGAACTGTCTACAAAATTGTCATGCTTCCACAGCAAGAAATGTAAGACCTTTCACAATCTCACTTCAAACTTGTGCTGAATTCTTATTTCCCATTGTTCCTTATTTGCTTCTTTCCCACTCCTTACAAACACAACCAAATTACAGAGCCATGTGGTTATTAACAAGTATTCTGGGACTTTGCATGCCCATATATCTGTACTTTTGTATATGTTCTTCCCTATGTCTAAATTGAATATTCTCTTTCAACCTTTTGCACACAGCCCACTCCCACGTAAGGCTTTAAAGCCCAATGCAAAACCCTTTGTTCCATAACACCGTCTCTCAATGCCTAAACATAATTAATTGTCTCTTTTCTCTCTATTTCAAAGTTTTAAGTACACCACTGTATTAAAGTGCTCGTTATATTAACTCATAGACTTATGGTTAAAAATCTGCTTCCCTGTTAGATTCCAAGTATCAATAGAGCAGAAACTATGTATTACTGACTTATAGCTTCTCCTCTCTTTCTCGATTCAAGGTGATTTTTACACAGTATGTCTTCCACAAAGGTCAATTAAGTCATAAGATTCTAGAGAAGAAGTATCATGGTTTACATTTCTTTATATTAACTGCATTGAAGGCTTGTAAATAAAAAGTATTTTACAACAGTGCTAGATTCTAGGGAAAAAAAATTAAAATAGAATTGTCATTGCCATAGAGTAGTTCATGGTATAGCAGAGAGATTGCTAAATATTTAGAGTATGAAATAAAATGAAACATAGCACGTGCTATAATGTATAAAGAGGTATAGGTGCAGAAAATAAAATTTAGTTGGTTACTTGCGCATTGATTTATTTTTTTATTTTATTTTGTTTTGTGAGGGAGATCAGCCCTGAGCTAACATCCATACCAATCCTCCTCTTTTTTTGCCGAGGAAGACTGGCCCTGAGCTAACATCCGTGCCCATCTTCCTCCACTTTATGTGGGACGCCGCCACAGCATGGCCTGACAAGCAGTGCGTCAGTGCACGCCCAGGATCTGAACCCAGGCCGCCAGCAGTGGAGCGCGTGCACTTAAACGCTATGCCATGGGGCCAGCCCCTTGCATTGATTTCTTAACAGATCAAAACATATTTTAAACACAGACATTAAAGTATTTAAAATATTTGCACTATACCGTTATAAGCTTCTGTTTCATTGAATGGTGGTGCTGAAGTGGTATCATTTTGATTTTCAATATGCCAGGTATTGAACTTCACATGGCCTGAGAAAATATGCATATACTCCTCTTCAATTCCCTTAAACAAGTAGCCAAGATTTTCAGTTTGAAGAGACCAGTTTATTACTTTCATATACATTCGGAATACTTTATCAATAAAATCAGGAACATTGTAGCAAAATGCTTACATAAAATTCTCTGATGATTTGAATTAGAAAATCATAAAAAGTTTGATGTGAATAGAATTTTCAATATCATTCTTAAAGAATTTCAGTCATGAGGTGAACTCTAGTCCTAAAACTTCAAGGAGAACTAATTCCATGTGAGTGAAGAGAAGAAAATCTGACATATAAGAAACTGGAGAGTTTATGTTTATTCCCAAAATAGCTCAGGTAATATAGCCAATTAAAACATCATTCTTTGCCCATTCAACAGTTTTATCTTTTACCACTAAACAGATGACTTAGAATGTATAAGAATATTCCCATTAACGGGACAGTTTTGTGAGAATGATTGTACTTAATACTGTTCTAAAAACATTAGAATATATGGGGCTTCAATTTCTGTTAATATGTGATAGAGCTTAATGTATTAAACTAACTAAATATCGTGTTCCATTTAAATCCATACTAAAAATCCATATATCCACCAATTTTTTTTTTATGGGAGGAGGAAGATTGGCTTTGAGCTAACATCTGTTGCCAATCCTCTTCTTTTTACTGAGGAAGATTAGTCCTGAGCTAACATCTGTGCCCACCTTCCTCTAGTTTGTATATGAGACGCTGCCACAGATGGCTAGATGAAAGGTGCACAAGTCCGCGCCAGGGAATCGAACCTGCAAACCTCGGGCTCCCGAAGCAGAGCATCTGAACTTAACCCTTATGCCACTGGGCCGGCCTCTCACCTACTTTTTTTTATGTAATAAAGCATAAGGCAAGGTTAGGGGAAAAAACCCTAAATTGCTGGTTAATGTAATGGATTTTCAGTTTTAATTTATAGTGGTAAGATAGAATTTCACCAGTAAAACTTTTACAGTTATATTTGTACTTGAGGAAAACCATTGATAAAAAAAAATTAAAACACCTAATGACTAGAAATAGCACTCTTTGGAGATGTTAGCTTCTCTAACACAGAAAAGAGTAGGGTGGCGTCAGTTTTGCTGTTCCCATCTGTGCAGTGCAGGCTGGAAGGTGAAATAGAGTGATCTCACATTATATTCAAAATAGAGCCTTTCTTAAACAGTATCTTTGCTTTAAAATCATTTTGCATTTTGTTATAATTTTCCTTTTTTTCATTTAAAAAAATAATACTTGAGTATAGAATTCATCTACACTCCCAAAGATTTTTGTTTACTTATTTTTTTGTATGTTTACTTGTGTATATTCAACTACTAAAAGCTTTGATTTGCCACATATAAAATGTCTTGACTTATCACAGGGGAGAAATATTATACTGTCACTTTATAAATTTCACAGTTATTACCAAATAATTTGAAAATCATTATTAGTAAGGTATTAGGTAGGCTTTTGTCATAGGTATAATCCTAAAATGACCCTCAATGGTCCATACCTTTGTGTAATCCCATCTTTTTGAATGTGGGAAGGACCTGTAATTTACTTCTAACCATTAGAATATGGCAAAAATTATGGGATATAATTCCTGTGATTATGTTACATTATATGGCAAATGTGAAGAGGTTTTGCAGACTTAATTAAGGTCCCAAATCAGTTAACTGTATGTTGATCAAAAGAGTGATTATTATGAAAGTGGGCCAGACATAATCAGTTGAGTCTGTTAAAAGAGAGCAAAGATATTAGAAACAATAGACAGAGACTCTCTCTCTCTTGCTATCCCTGAAGAAGAAAACAGTCACTGAGGATAGAGTCACACAGGAGGAAATGGCAGGAGACTTCCAGGAACTGAGGGCTTTTAGTCCTACAATCACAAGAAATAAATTCCACCAATGACCATGTGAGCTTTAAGAGTACCCAGAGCCTTAGATAAGACCCAACTCCAGCTGACACATTGATTGCAGCCTGTGAGACCCTGAGCAGAGGACTCAGCTAAGCCATGTCTGGATTCCTGACCCATGGAAACTGTAAGAGAGTAAGTGAGAATTGTTTTAAGCTGCTCTGTTTGTGGTAATTTGTTATGCTGCACAGAAAACTAATACACTCTACATGAGCATCTACTCTAGGGACCCACAACCTTGATATTGAGCTACATTACATACGAATTGACAATATAATGTGAAATTATGTAAAGGTTCTTGGGAGAGATAAAAACAGATTGATGGGAATTCAAAAAAAAGGAGAAGTTCTTTCTGAAGGAATCGGGTTCACTTCATAAAGAATTCAATTCTGTGGTCATTTAAATGTGAAGGATTTCCTCTAGGTAAACATAGAAGGTCATCAGAGCTGGTGACTTACATGACTAAAGGCATATTGGCAGCTGCATGCAGTAAGCTATTTACATGGGTATGTGAAGTATGTGAAGGAGAATAGTGAGGATTCAGGTTGAAGAGTAGTTTGGAGACTTTTAGATACTGTACCTAGTGTGGGTTACTACTGAAAACGTTTTTGAGAAGGATGGAATTGAAGTCGTTTTCCACTTACTACTTTTGTGACCTTGCACAAATTATTTCCCTAAACCCTGCTCTTCTCATCTATGAAATGGGTAAAGAAAAGAACTACTCTATAGGTCTTTTGCGGTGTGGCTCATACAATGACAAAGGTACTAGTTGCTCAATACAGAAAGGGACTGGAGGTTATTATTTATAGCATCTCTGGCCATGGTGTGAAGGATAAATTGGAGAGAAGATGGTAAAGACAAGTCAGAAGGTACTGTGATGATTTGGGACTAGCCTTTGTTAGCAGCAGTGGGAATAAAATATGAGGGATAGATATGAGAAACTGGAAACATACAAGGAACCAAGCATACTTTCTTGCCAAAGAAAGAAAAAAGAAAGCATCATAAGATATTAAAAGTTCAAAAAATGTTTTAAAAGGTAAAACATCCTCGTTTTCATTCCTGGGTCTAATCTGTTGTTTGATGTGGTTATTATATCCAATGTTTTCATTCTTAGAGCTGCCCTAGGCAGAGTTGGTTTAATTTGCTAATAGAAGTGATTAAACATTTGGAAACAGGAAATGATGTGATCCCATCTTTTCCTGGAGAACGTAAATATCATGACATGCAGAAGGCAGACAGGAGCCAAGTAGGGCAGCAGTGGGTAGATAGGTTTAAGTCCTACTGTATAATCTGGTAAAGAGACCACGAGGCCTATATGAAAGTCATGAAGGGGAGAATAGAAAGAGTATAGTCATTCTAGACGTAATCCAAAGCGAGAATTTATGGAGTTTGGTGAATTATTGAATACGGGCTATAAATATGGAAGAAAAAGAGGTGATTCCAGTGATATCCCACAGACAGTTACATTGACTCTCAACAGCAGATTTTGCACATCTGTCCCCAACTTCTGTTCAGCGACACCAAATTGTTTCTTGAATCAGCCATGGTGTGAGTAATCACAACACTACAACTTAGAACTTTTTAATGGGAAGCTGGCTGTTAAGCACATACCAGCATACCACTGGATGATTTTTTGTTTTCAAATGAAAACTAAGCAGCTAATGATACTGGCTCAAGACAAGGTTGACATAAGGGAAGCCATATTGTAGAAAAGAAATCCTATTGTAACTTTGAATGAACTTTGACTAACTAACCCAGCTGGATCTGCACCCTCCAGGAGATCTAGCTGCTCTGTAGAATTTACGACCTCTGCTTGTGCATGTACCTCCCAGCTGCGATAAGATGATAACTTTGTTCTTTTGAGTTCTCTAGGAATGTGATGACCCCCAAACAGAGTCTATGCTGATAGCCATTATCAATGAAAACTGAAAGATCTGGTGTAGCACTCCTAGTTTTTAACACCAGAGGTTCAACATTCCTAATCTCCTCCCCTGTAACCCACTGGCCTATATAACTGCTGTAAGATTTTGTGCCCCCTTAAGATGGTTCTTTCAGACATTAGTCGGCCATCTTCCCCCTTGCTAGCAAGCTGTAATGAACTGCCCTTTCTTTTCCACTATCTTGCCTCTTAATGATTGGCTTTTGTCTCATGGTGAGCAGATTGTGTCCTTTGTGCGGTAACACTAGGAAGATGGTAGTTCTATGAACTTGGAAAGGTAAGTCAAGAGAAGGAAAAGTTAAATTGAAAAAAAATGTAAATGAGGTTAACGAAGCATGACTTCCTGGTGGAGATAGGGGAAATGGTGATAAGTTTGCTTGAGGATCTCTTGGATTTGAGGTTCCAGAGGTTCCCAAGGTGCTTAGCACTGATTCTACATTTCACTAATATTTGTTAAAGGACTGACATGTGTGCCTTCCAATGAGGAAATCAAGTAGGAGGCTGAAAATGTGAAATTTGAAGGTAGAACTACATATACCACTAGACACGCACACGATATAGAATCATCTATATAGGATGGTAATAGAAGTAGTAGCAAGAAAGGAGATCATTTAACAAATATCTGTGGAGTTATAAATAGGAAAATGAAGGGCGGAATTTTGAACAATTTATGACCAAAGACATTTGAAAAGAAGGAGATAAAATGGCATTGTCAAAACTCTAGAGGAGGGAGGTGGGACTGGGATGAAATGCTGTAGATCAGACAAGCATCAAATCTGAGGATCTGCCAGAGGATTTGATGAGTAGTTATCTGTGGGGTGCAATGTTAGTCAAAGGGTTGAGGCAGAATCTTCATTTAAAGTGTCTCAAAATGTAGTCGTGATAAGAATCACCTGGAGGGCTTGTTAACAACGCAGATTTTGAGGCTCCACTCTCAGCAATCCCCATCCAGTAGTGAGTTCTTGCAGGAAGTCTGCAGCCTGTTGTCTCAGAAACACTGTGGGAGGGATTGAGGAATAACAGGAAATAGGATATGGAAGTGCAAGGCTAGGACCATAGGTTTTTCTTTCTTGAATTTTGGCAGTAACTAGTGTAGGGGAGCCATCTCAAGATATGTCTTTTTGGCATGAGGATTATTTTGGGCTGGTTCTTTTTTTAAAAAATTCAGATATGGGAGAAACTCTGAAAACCCAGTAGAAGTTACCCTTTGTAAGAGACGTTTACATTTGTAAGGGAAATCTCCATTTGTAAAGGTGTCTCCTTCTCTGTACCAGGAAGGGGGGGATGACTTTATCTATAGAAACTCTTATCAATGCGGAAGGCAAGGATTTAAATCTGCATGATAACCTTACTCTTGTTTACTGTGCTTTTTCTGGTAATCTCCCATAACTGACTCCCCTACCCCCAACATCCTCCTTTGTCTTTTGATGAAGATGGTATTTAAGGTGGTGATTTTGGCCATTCCGGCTAGTTATTCAGTTTTCCTGGGTTTCTCCCATGTATACATGTTATTTAACTTTATTTGATTTTTTTCCTGTTATTCTCTCATGTCAATTTAATTCTTAGACCAGCCAGAAGAACCTAGAAGGTAGGGGAATTGTCTTCCCCCCCGACACTAGAGAAGAGAGAAGCATTTGAATTTTCATTGGAAATGGGTTCATGAAGTATATTTTCAGGTTAGGAGTGAATGAACATGTTGGTTAAAAGATGGTGAGAATCAGAGAAGAGAAAAAGTCCAATTATGTGCAAGAAAAAGGAAAAATAAGGAGTGGGGCCATGGAGGAAGGAAAGTGATTATTCTCTTTTAGAAATGGCCAGGGAGAGAAAAGGTGTTGACATTTAAAATAAGTAAAGAAATTTTTATTAAAAGAAACATTTAAATGTTGAGCACCTTGTACCATATTCAGTTGATAAAAGTGACACTCATCATTTAATATTTCTATCTTAATACCAAATAAAATATACTTGAAAGGAAAATGAGAAGTTTTTCTTTTAGAACTTAGATTAATTTTCCACTTAGGTTAAAAATTCCATTCATACTCAAGACTTTTTA
Organism: Ceratotherium simum simum; assembly: GCF_057802395.1. Lineage (NCBI taxonomy): Eukaryota > Metazoa > Chordata > Mammalia > Perissodactyla > Rhinocerotidae > Ceratotherium > Ceratotherium simum. The sequence goes on from NC_141926.1 coordinate 17,589,761, forward strand.
ATACTTCTTTTTTATTCAAATTAATATAGCTAAAAGCAAAGGTGCTCCCGTAAGCCTACCCTGGCCAATGATCTAGAGGCACTGCCACTGAAGCTGCTGGTGGTACCACCATTGCTGCCGGGTGGAGCCAGCTCTGCTGCTGCTTCTGGAACTGCTGACGCTGCTGGGACCTACAGGCCCAACTGCTGCACCTTCCAGAGCTGGAAACATCCTAATGTGTCCCTTTCTCCCACTTCTAATTTATTGCAAGTATCTCACAGGCTAAATCCAGCTAACTTCCATTTTTCAAGAGAGTCTTGGAAATACAGTTTTCAAGTGTTTAACCCCTGTGATCCTCAGAAAGGTTAGAGTGGGGCTCAAAGCTGATAGACAATATCTGACACACTCACCTACACCTCCCCAAAGGGGAAAAATAGGATGCTTGAGAACCCATAAGGATAATTTGAATAATATAAGAAATGCTTTGAAGAAACAGTGTTATAAGGGACTGGCTGTATGTTACTCAAGTTGTATGATTCAGATGTCTCTTTCTGCCTTTTTTTTGTTATATTTTTACTAGTGGCCCAATCCAGAGCTTTTCTCATGACCACCAAACACACACGCACACACACACACACACCACACACAAACATATCTATCTGTCTGTCTATCTATCTATCTATCTATCTATCTATCTATCTATCTATCTATCTATCTATCTATGTCTTTATATTTGTGAGGCAATACATTTTTGAAAAACTTTCTAAGAAGTGGCTTATTTATACGAGTCATAGCATAGATTTGATAACTCATTGAGTTTTTCAGGAACTATTTATGGATAGTTTGCTAATTGCATCGTACTAGGTCCAATGGGGAGTAAAATAATCAATAATATCAGCTAACATTTATTAAAAACTGATCTTGGGCTGGCCCTGTGGCTTAGCGGTTAAGTGCTCGCGCTCCGCTACTGGCAGCCCGAGTTGGGATCCCGGGCGCACGCCGATGCACCGCTTCTCCAGCCATGCTGAGGCCGCGTCCCACATACAGCAACTAGAAGGACGTGCAACTATGACATACAGCTATCTACTGGGGCTTTGGGGAAGAAAAGGAGGAGATTGGCAATAGATGTTAGCTCAGAGCCGGTCTTCCTCAGCAAAAAGAGGAGGATTAGCACGGATGTAGCTCAGGGCTGATCTTCCTCACAAAAAAAAAAAACAAAAAAACTGATCTTGTGCTTGGAACTTTTTCAAGCAGTTCATATATAGTATTTCATGACATCCTCACAGCTACCCTATGAAGTAGGTACTCTTATGATACCTATGCCCCAGATAATAACAAAAAAACCCATAAACAGCAACAAAAGAGGAATCACAGAGCGTTTATGCAGCTTGCCCAAGACCACATTTCATAAGTGATAGGGCAATAAGAATTTTACAGTATGTAAGGGAAATGCAATATGTATAAAAACGTTTTAGTATAAAGTAAAAGCTTCTATGCATTGTATGAGTTAAACAGAATGGGTTGAAGAAGTACTTACTCTGAAATAACTTTTTTCCATGTCAGTATGAATTCCAGTTGTGTAGTCAATATTCAATATCCTTGTCTATATTCAAACGTATTTTATGACATATTCTTATTAAAATGACCTAAAAGGTGGGGCCGGCCCAGTGGTGTAGTGGTTAAGTTGGCGTGCTCCGCTTCTATCCCAGGGTTCGCAGGTTCGGATCCCAAACGCGGACCTACACACTGCTCATCAAGCCATTCTGTGGTGGCATCCCACATCCAAAACAGAGGAAGATGGGCACAGATATTATCTCAGGGACAATCTTCCTCAAGCAAAAAAGAGGAAGATTGGCACCAGAAATTAGCTCAGGGCACATCTTCCTCGCCAAAAGAATTTAAAACAAAAAGTCACTAAAAGGTGTGTGTATCTGTGTGGTTGTGTGTGTGTGTGTGTTTATGGCAACATTTTTCAAGACCATTTTTCTGAAGTGTTTCCTTCAGAAGTGATTGGAAATTTGCAATATACTTTTAGTGGGACAGTGACATCATATTTAATGCTGAGACTATGATGGAATTTCTAAATTTAGAAAAGGAAATGTTTTTGTAAACATTAAGGTATGTTAAAGTCTTGACATCATTGCTATTCTAGGAAGAAAAACTAAAGAGGTCTCTGAAGTGGTATTTTTATATGCATATATACACACACATATACTATGTGGTGTTTATATATATATATCTATGTATATGCCATGTGGCATAGAGAAAAGCCACAGAAGAGCAAACAATACCACCCCACCTCTTTTGAGCTCATACAATTCTCTGTAAGTTTTTCCATGCTGACCCTTTGCTGCTAACCAGGCTCCTGGTCACTGTCTTAGACAGTAGCTAGCTGGTCGATTTAATTGTTTCCGACAGTTGTGCAAAAAGGACAGGATGTCTCAGAAAAATTAACCAGATGATGTTCAACAATAACATTTTTTAATTAAATTACAATGCTTAGATAATCACTTATTTCAACTGCTGAAGTGATGTTTTTGTCCCCTAATTTTAAAACTGTGACCATCTACACAACTTATACATCAATTCATGGAGGCAAATTTCATGAGTCTTTCTTTTTCCTGTGATGAGGACAAAAAAACGGAAGCAACTATTTAAACATATGAGCCCTAGAACATCAAAGAATTTGTGGTTAAGAATTAGGATGGATAGTAGAGCTTGGAGAAATTGTGGAAGAGAACAAATTAAAGTGGAGGAGAGAATGGTAAATCTAGGCTTTTGGGGAAGAAGAAGAGTGTAGAGGGGTGCAGGCAGATGTGTGCCTGTGGGTGTGGGGCTGAGTATGTGCAATAAAACATTCAAGTACATGTATTTGTACAAAGATTAAAAACAATGAGTAAGCTTGAAAATGAGAGAAGAAGAGAAAGAGAGAAATTTCCTCTGAAATTTTGATAAAATATAACTGGTGTTTTGGTTTTTCTATTATCTCAGACCTTGGGTTACATCGTATATATAATACCTAAGAATGAATCATCCACTTGGAGGGTTTCTAGCCTTCAAAGAAAGGACCTCTTCCTTTTAAGGATAATAAGATTGGATCTGAAGAATTTTTGACCCTTATAAGGGCCAAGGAGAATCAGTATTAATATCTGTACTATTTTATATATCTCTCTGGGGAACCTTCACATCTGTTTTTCTATTTTATCCTCACAATAACTCTGTAAAGTAGGAAAGACAAATATTACACTCCTCATTTTATAGGTGTGAATCTGGGGTCCATTAAGGTCAAATGACCTGGCTAACGTCAAACAAACAAGATTAGAACCCAACACTCCTAGCGCTACATCTAGAACTATTTCTAACACACTCTGATGCCTCCCATTAAGGCCTCTTGAAAGCAGCTTTGTGACATAAGTGTAAGTCAACTTTTCTTGCTTTGGACAAGTTCTTTTCATTCGCTTTATTTTCCTGAATTAGGAATTTTGAGAGAGCTAACACCTTAGCGTATGTACAATAGATTTTTCCTATTAGGTAACGTTGTCCTTTGCTTCACCCACCACACAGCTGGACTAAGTAATTCTAAAGGAATGTTGTCATGCCAAAGACTCAAGGAAAAGTAGCTTGAATAAAAATCAATTTATTAAAACAAATCCAGGTTTTTTTCATTGGTTACACTTTTTAAGAGTCCCTTGGTTAAACATTAAGGTGTTTTTACCACAGAAATAAATAATAATTTTATGTGTTTGGATATATAGCAAAAAAGTTAAAAAGATTACGGCTTCTGAAAATGTGACTGTTTACAAAGTCCTAGAATGTGTACTTTCAAAAAGCTTAGAAACCAAACTCATAAAAACACAAACAACAGTGCTTTGACACACAGAGGTATTAGACTGTAGAAGAATTATTTTGACTATTAAATAATAATGCTATATTTTTTCTCATAATAATTAACTTAGGTAATTTGGGAATTTCTATCAGACAACTCTCAGAGATGGATTTGTTTCAGGTGTTTATTAAAAAAAGAAAGATATTCATCAAGTAAAGATTAAGGTCCAGTTTTGTTTTCCTCTGGCATAGATCTTGGCTTGTTTTGCTCCACCTGAGATGAAACTCACATGATTTTTCTCCCCCTGCAATCTAATCTGTCAGCATACAGAGCATTCATAGTAATCGGTTCTAAAAGATCTGGTACTCCCAACAGTCTGTTCCCTTTAAATAGAATCCACTGGAAATAACACTGGGGTTTATATTTCACTCATGGTAGATAAACATTGACAACTGAATTAGAGTACTAGATTTTCTTAGATGTTTACAGTAATTTACAATGTTGAGTGAACTGAAACCTGAAAAAGGAGAAAATAATACTGCTGTTCTAATAAGAGCTGGGGAAATAATATGGGTCCCTTTAATTGTCCAAGGATAGGCAGTAATGTGTAACAATTTCTAAAACTATACTGTGACTCTAGGACCAAATTGTCTACTAGGTAGTATTCTATGCTTTAGTATTTAGATAGTTGGGTCAGCAGAAGGCAGTAGCCAGGATGTCCCAGGAAGAGACTGATAGACTGATAGACCAGAAAGTGGGCAAAACAAGAACTCAAGATCCTGGGAACATTGTGTTGGTCTGTGTGTTTATTTTGCTTTGCTTGACAAATATGTTTATGTTCATTGGGTAAAAGAAAGAGATAACAAACTGAGACATCGTAATTTGGCCTTCTATTGTTTAAATAAATAACTAATGGTGAATTTTATAGTAATAGTATAAAGTATGTTTGGAAGCACAACAGATGTCCCTGGCAAATAATACACTACCAGAACACACTATAGCCTGCTCAATAGATGCAAAAGAGATTTCTATTCAAAAAGTCCTAGGAAAAGAATTCTCAGCTATTATTATACTCAGAAGTCATGACTGGGGGTGGGTTTCTAGGAAATCTCCATGTTCACCTGACCAAGAATCTTAGCTAGGGATTTTCACATTGCACTGCTTCTCAAGGCATCCTAGCAAATTTAGGATGTCAGTAACATCCTCTTCTTGTGCAATAAGGGCAGTTTCTCCACTGATGGCCCATCTTTGGTTTTCTGGCATTTATTTTTACTCTTGAGAGGAGCTACACATTACAAAGTGGATTGGGATTTTATGGTGGCCTGGGTAACAGGTGCTTCTCTTGAATCATTTCATGGAGATCTGGAAAATGATGATAGCTAACACTGGTATAGAACATCTTAGATGCCAGATTCTATTCCAGGTGCTTTCCACATAACTTACCCTAACCCCTCACAATGACCCCAGTTTACAGAGGAGGAAATTAAGACACAGAGAATTTGAAGAGTTTGCTCAAAGTCTGACAATTAGTAAATGACAGAGCTGATGCTTCCTCCCAGGCAGTCTGGTTCCAGGGTCAATGTTCATCCCCAATGGTCTACAGCCTCCCTGGAAAGTGTGGGAAGCAGTCCCAGTGTGTTATATGGAAACTTACTACCTCTGTGACGTAGTAATTCCACCTCTTCACATACTCTGTCCTCTCACCTGGAGCTTTCTATACTAAATCTGCCCTTTGGTCTACTCAAAATTCCCTAATATTCTCCAATAGAAAGGTGTTTCCATTACTTAAGTTTTCATTCTCCAGAAATACAAGGAACAAAAGAACCCTATTCCCTCGATGAAGTGGAACACACAGACGTAGGAGGGAGGAGGATTCTGATTAAATTAACTCACCCTGAATGAGAACGGTTATGGGCAAGCTTGTATTTGTATTATCAAAGGGAGCAAGAACTACTAAATGAATCTTTAATCGAATTTGAGGCAAGCTATACATGGTTTAAAATATATAAGCATGTTAGGTTAAACTATATTTAATGGCCATTTTTAGAGCAAAATGATTGAACATCAGCAATCTTATTTGGTTCAACCTAACAACATAGGATCAAGGAAAAACTTCTGATGTCCCCTAAAACCAAGAACACTCAATCAGATTCACCTGATGACAAGACTAGTGGTTAAAACCAGTCCAGGCACAGGCGGGAGCCTATGATGCTGGATCCTAAGCCCTCAGGGTGTGTTTTTTTTCTCTTTTTTTTGCTGAGGAAGATTCACCCTGAGCTAACATCTATTGCCAACTCCCTCTTTTTGTATGTGAGCCACCTCCACAGCATGGCCACTGACAGGCAAGTGGTGTAGGTCCATGCCTTGGAATCAAACCCAGGCTGCTGAAGTGGAATGTGCCAAACTTAACCACTAGGGCACCAGGGCTGGCCTACCTCAGGGTGCGTTTTTGAGAGCTGCCATTTTGTCATACACACCTGTTTCATTGGCCAAGGGAGAGTGAAGGAATATGGCTTTGGAGTTAGCTGCCTCACCAGTGGGAGGCCACCTTGAGAAGTGGCTTTGTGAGCACTGCTTAAAATGCTAGACCCTTATTCTGACCAGAGAGACACTTCCTCAAGAGGCTGTGAGCAATAAAAGCTGCCATTTGCTCAGCTATCTCACTCGGTCTGTTAGAAATGCTTCCAGTGACATTTGGATAAACCTGTAGTGGAGAGAATACAGGGACATTTGAAAGCTTGCTAAAAGAGAAAAATATTTCATAACGTCTGTGAAAAACTCCCATGTTTTAACTTGTGAATATTTGTATTGTCAAATATAAATGACCATATATTTGCTTGTGTGCACATGTGTTTGTGTATGTTTGTGCACACGTGTATATATATACACTCACAAAAAATGTCCTCAAAATGACCCCAAAACCTAGAGGTAAACATCCGTGTATCCAGATGTTCAACACAGACTAGATTATTCTGTAGTTCGTGCAAGGATAATTCAGCTTCATGAGAATAAGAAAGTTCTGAAACCCTGTTAAATCACTGAAGAAAAACAAAATTATATTCTGTAAGATTTAAAGGTTAATTATACTTTAAACAAATATATTTTTAGGTAGATTAAATTTTTGTCTACTCATCGTACCCCCAGAAATTTCTGTTCCAGAATCATTCTTGATTAAAGAGTCTTTTGCCCTTTCTTTTTTCAAAAGTGGTTAGGTTGCAGCTGAGTAGTGCAGGTAGGGTCCCAGGAAGGCCTGTTATGGCCTCCAGAAGACTGTCCACTCCTTGTCTTATGGACTATGTTTGACTTTGGCTACAGACCACAATAAGGAACACATCACATACTCGGAATAAACACATAATTCTGGAATAAACTGATATCCACCCAGCTGAATTTGTAAGAAAAATTCATAGGCACAGAGTCAAGTAAAGAATCGTAAGAGTTGTATTTTTTTATATATATATTTGTTGCAGTCAGTCACTCCCTCTATTCATCATGGTTCCTTTTAACATCTGCTAGATGATTTCTCATGGAAAACATTTCCAATGCTATTCAGCTCTCATTATTATCTACTGAGATAACTTTGGGCTTCATACAATTTTTTAATTGATTTTTTTAAATAAAGAAAGATATCATTTCAAACATGGAATTTCTTAAGGCTTATTCAAAGTGGGGGAAGTGTTCGCTTAGAAGAAAGTAAGGAAAAATCTATGACTCTGGCTTTTTTTCTTTTTTTTGCCTGCCCTGCTTTCTCTACCAAAAGGAGCATGTGGTAAAGTGCTTGCGCCAGAGACACTGGGCTTTTCTTCTTGTGGAAGAAAGGCGCTGCTGTTTTACGGTGGCCTGGAGGCGGCGAGCAGCTTGCTGCCAAGAGCTGCTGTTCTAATGGCTCCACCAAGCGCACAGCACCAGCTGGGGAGCAGAGGGGGTGAGCCTGCTCGCCGTTTGTTTGCTCAGTAACCTGGAGCTAAGTCTCTCTGCTCTCCAGAACCTTCCTCTCTCCTTCCTCTTCCCTTCTCTCTTTTCCTCTTGTGCCTCTTAGTCAGAGACTTCGCAAGAAGTTTATCAGATGTTTCCCATTGCAGTTGTAAAGGGCAATTTTCTTGTATTTTTATTAAGGAGTTGACATAAATGCAATATATATATAGATGAGCCAGGTTATTCTATTTAAACTTGCAGATTTTGAGGCTACATGCAGAACTGCTATTTGTTTGCTTTGCTGCCCTTTTATTATTAATATTAGCCATAAGATTTAGTGAGAAAAGTGTTTACAGCAGTGTCAGACTCTGAAATAAATCTTGGCTCGGCTGCTTAAGAACCTTGTAAACTTTTCTGTGCCACTATTGCTACATCTGCAAAATGCAGGACTGAGATAAATTTGAAAGATTATGTGGGCGAGTGCCCAGCTTATACTTGGCACTCGACACGTTTTTCTTACTTATGTTATTATGAAAGTAATTGTACAGTATGCTTGATAAAAGTGGAAATATCTTGCAGTTCTTTTAAAATATTACCTTACATAAAATATTTACCCCATCTGAATTCACTTCAATTTAGCATGTAAAAATGCTAATTGAGGACATGTTTTGGCAATAATTGGAGAAGTAAAGGTTATTTTAAATCAGATTAAATTTTGAGGAAAGCTAGCAAATAAGTAATTTCCTAAAATTAAACAAACAAACAAAACAAGTGATTTTTTGGGCCCTCACGCTAAGCAATTTATATCTGTAATTTGCAAATAGATTCTTGAATTTGGAAATTTATATAAAAATCTCAGAACTAAGAACGTGTTTCATATTCCTAGATCCTTGGTGTTCAAAATGTGGCCCCGGAACCAGCAACACTGGCATCACCTGGGAGCTTGTTCAAAATGCAGCGTCTCAGGCCCAAATCAGGCCCCAGCTATCAGAACCTGCATTTCAGCAAATATTCTAGATGATTCATATGCACATTGTTTAGCTATACGCACAACACTGCATCTGTGGATGGACAGTTATTCAGTGTTGCTTGAATATGTCAAGTGATGAGAAAATCTCTGTGTCTCAAGGCAGCTTGTACCATTAGTGGACAATCTAAGTATGGGAGATAGCTTTCATGTTTGTAGAAGAATATTCCTTATGTCAGAAGGATAAAAATATCTACCCTTCTGTAATTTTTACTAATTTAGTTATGTTGTCTTCTTATTTCTGAGCAAAACAGTGACAATCCCATTCAGAAAGGTACCAGTAAAGCTTTTGAAGGGAAAAAAATTACATCTCAAATTAATTTGAGCTCCTGCTGTGGGGCAAATCTGGCTAGCCGCCTATTTTTATAAATAAAGTTTTGTAGAAACACAGCCATGTCCATTTGTTTACACGTTGTCTCTGGCTGCTTTTGGGTTACCATGGCAACGTCAAGTACAGTCTGCAGGTTCCGCATCCTCGCATTCAACCAACCCCGGACTGAAAGGCCTATCCGGTTGCGTCTGTACTGAGCACATACAGACTTGTTTTTCTTGTCATTATTCCACAAACAATACAGTATAACAACTGTTTCCATAGTATTTACGTTGTATTAGGTATTATGAGTAATGTAGAGATGACTTAAAATATACAGGAGCGTATGCGTAGGTTATATGTGAATACTATCCCATTTTATATAAGGGACTTGAGCATTTGGGAATTTTGGTATCCATGGGGGTCCTGGAACCAATCCCCCAAGGATACCGAGGGACAACTGTAGTTGCAACAGAGACAATATGGCCCACAAAGTCTAAAATATTTACTATCTGCTCCTTTCTAGAAAAAGGTTTCTGAACCCTGGTCTACACTAAGCGTTCATTTTTCCCACAACAAATGGTTATAAAACCTCATGTGTGTGTCAGGCACTGTGCTAAAGGTTGTGATTTCAGAAGTGGAAAGTGACCCTGCCTTCAAGAAGATCGTCTTCAGCATACGCTTCCTTTTACACTATTACTTGTAATATCATCTTAAAATATGTTGCCTAGATTTAAACTTCAAATGAGATTTAGTGTGCATAGAATAGCAGTATCTTTATGAGTCAGAATATTGTACAGAAACAAATATCCATTCTGATATGGATTTGCTACTTGTCATGGTGATGTCTTTGGATGTGTCATTTTTGCACCTTTAGCTTGCACCCAAATTTTTGATCAGCAAAAATTTCCAGTTAGCAAATGTGTGTGTGTGTGTGCGTATGTGTGTGTGTTCATGAACTTCTTTTTAAGCCAGCTCTCTTTTATCCTGTGTTTGCTGAATTAGTTAACTTTTAAGCAAATGCAAAATAGTTAAATGAAAAGAACCTATGAAATCAGATAGACCTAAACCTGGGATGAGGGTTTACTGTGCCCCTTGGTATCTGGCTTTGGGGGAAAGTACTTACTTTCTAAGAATGCAGTTTCCTAATCTATATAAAGAGAATAAAGTTGTGTAATTTTCTTGCAGGATTTTTGGAAAGAGCAACCGAGATGGTGTCCACATGTGCTTAACTTCTGCGTGGCCCCAGGAAGGCCTCAATAAATAGAAACCCTCTTGCATGTTCAGGCAGTTTTTTTTCTTTTTTTTTTTTGTGAGGACAATCAGCCCTGAGCTAACATCTGTGCTAATCCTCCTCTTTTTGCTGAAGAAGACCGGCTCTGAGCTAACATCTATTGCCAATCTTCCTCCTTTTTTTCCCTCCTTTTTGCCTCCAGTAGATAGTTGTATGTCATAGCTGCACATCCTTCTAGTTGCTGTATGTGGGACGCGGCCTCAGCATGGCCTGTGAAGCAGTGCGTCGGTGTGCGCCCGGGATCCAAACCCGGGCCGCCAGTAGCGGAGCGCACACTTAACCGCTAAGCCACGGGGCCAGCCCCGCAGATTTTTTCTATTCTGTAAAGATAGCGAATCTTGAATGCTAACTCTACTAGCTTGATATGCCAAACTGGATGAGTTTGGGACATTGAATCAATTTAGTTATAAATGTTCTTTTTAAAAGGGCCCAAGGGGAGAACCCTAAAGCTTATCAACTATTACTTTCTTCTAGGCAGTAATTTTTTTTAACCTTTTATTTTAATATAATTGTGGATTCACATACAGCTGTAAGAAATAATACAGAGAAGTCTCAACACCTGTCATCCAGTTTCACTTATAGTAACGTAGTATAACGCAATAGCACACCCAGGAAATTGGCATCCATTGACTTATTCAGATCTTAGTAGTTGTATATGCATTCATTTAAGTGTGTGTCTGTGTATGTTTAGTCCTGTGCATGTATGAATTCCTGTGATTACCCTCACAGTCAGGGTATAGGACATTGCCATCCTGTGCTACATTTTTGTAGACACATTTACTTCCCTACCACCCTCACTTCCTTTTTAACTCCTGAAAACCACTAATCTAGGATTCATTAATTTTGTCATTTCAAGAATGTTATATAAATGAAACCATACAGTATGCAACTTTTTTTCTTTTTTTCCGTTTTTTTTTTTTTGTGTGTGAGGAAGATCAGCCCTGAGCTAACATCCGTGCCAAGCCTCCTCTTTTTGCTGAGGAAGACTGGCCCTGAGCTAACATCTATTGCCAATCCTCCTCTTTTTTTTTTTCCTTTTTCTCCCCAAAGCCCCAGTAGACAGTTGTATGTCATAGTTGCACATCCTTCTAGTTGCTGTATGTGGGATGCTGCCTTAGCATGGCCAGACTAGCGGTACGTCGGTGTGCGCCTGGGATCTGAACCCCGGGCCGCCAGTAGCGGAGCACACGCACCCAACCGCTAAGCCACGGGACTGGCCCCCCAGTATGCAACTTTTTGAGGTTGGCTTTTCACTGAGCATAATTCCCTCGAGATCCACCTAAGATGCTGTGAGTGTCAATAGTTTGTTCTTTTTATTGCTGAGTTAGGCCAGTGATATAAAAACATGTTTTTCCTCTAATTTAGAAACCCCCAGTGTTAGTGGTGCTCCTCTGGGTGGTGCTGGACAGAGGGCCCCAGCTTGATTGTTCTTTCCTGGCCCCATTCCCTGCTGCACTCTTAGACAGCATAGGATAAAACCAGCTGTTATAGGCTAATTCGGATATATTTTAACTTGAAATGAAAAAACATGGTGCCTATGGTGTTTTCTGTTTTATAAGTTTAGCAACTCACTTAAAAAGGTGGAAAAAATTAGTTTGTCCTGACTTTTACTTAGTCAACTCATCCTGGTGCCCAGTGACATTCTCTTATTTCATTCTGGGGACAGGGGTGTGAGGGATCATGAGAGAAGCTGTGGAGTTACTCACCATTGCTCAGCAACCTTCCCAGAGTGATGCTAAGGATTCTGACTCCAATTACAACGTGTGGGGTTTTTTTCTGCACATCACCAAGCATGTCTCCGACACCAGATGGGTGTCCTACAATTCAACTTGATTCTGACACTATCTGCACAGAGATAGCATCAGGTCCCACAGGTTAAGGGCTCAGTCCCACAAGATTGCTGTCCACCTACTCCCACTTCAGATGCCAGGCTCAAATCCAGGTTGTCACCTGTGCTTCCGACCTGTTCACTATAAATCAGAGGTTGCCATGACCCCCTCCTCGAGTATGATTAATTTGCTAGAGTGGCTCACAGAACTCAGGAAACCAGTTTACTTAATAGATTACCGGTATATTGCAGTTAAAAACAAGACAACAGGCCCAAAATAGAGTCACTTATGCTAAGCCCCACATCACCAAACCAAGACCTAACATAGTTACAGTGTCAGCTCTCCCAGAGATTGGATCTCAAACCAGTCAATCAGGAATTGCCTGATCAGCACTAGTTAGGCAATCTGCCTGATAAAGCCCTGCCATTCCTTAAAGGAAAGTAACCTGACATTAACCAAACTTCTTTTTTGTCTGGTATAACTTCCCTGTTCCCCCTCCCTTCTGCCTATAAAAGTCTTTCATTTTGTACAACTCCTTGGAGCTCCTTTCTACCTGCTAGATTGGATGCTGCCGGATTCATGAAGCGACTTTTGCTCAAATAAACTCTTAAAATTTTTAATACGCCTCAGTTTATCTTTTAACATTACAAAGGATACTAATCAATAGCCAGTGAAGAGCTGCATAGAGGGAGACTCGGTCCTTGTGGACTTTGGGGCTCAGTGTGGGGGCACAGGTAAGCGTTCTGGTTTACCAACCTGGAAGCTCTCAGAACCCCATCCTTTAGGGGCTTTTATAAAGGTTTCATCATATAGGCATGATTGATCCAATCATTGGCCATTGGTGAATGATTCAACCTCCAGCCCCTCTCCCCACCCCATAGGTGGGGGTGGCGGATGGGCCTGAAAGTCCCAACCCTCTAATCATATGGTTGGCCCCACTGGCAACCAGCGCCCATCCTTAAGTCCTTTCCAAAGGTCACCTCATTAACATAAATTCTCATCACAGGAAATTCCAAGTGTTTTAGGGAGTCTGTGCCAGGAATGTTAAGGAAGACCAAATATATATTTCTTATCGTAAATCACAATATCATAGATCTATAAAGCAAACCACTGAATCTAATTAAGCTCAGTAATTTAACCTATATAATGGTGGAAACAATTTCTGCTTTATGAGATTGGAAGGATCTGAAAAATTAATATATGTGAAATCGATTCATTGGCTAAAACTTGCAATAGAAGTATGAATGTCGATTTACATGCAGTAGTAGCATCTCTTCAGGAGTTATATGTGGTCACACCCCCATCTTACATTTGAGCCCCAAGCCAGGTCCCTCCTGCTGGAGGGGTGTTTCCCTTCCACAGGCCCCAGGGGCTCAGCATACTCGTCTTGTATTCCTCTTTTGACCTGCCTCCACCTATTCCTGTCTCTCTGTCCTCTCCTATCTTTCCTCCCTTAAATACTGGCTGTGGAGTGACAACCTACATCTTCAGTTTCTTCTTTCTTTGCAGCTTCTGAAGAAATACACAAGAACACATGTTGTTTCAAAGGTTGTGGTTTATACTCAGTCCCAGCTGAGAAACAGTCAGGGATTAAACCACTAGCATCATCTACAAACTTGGAGTAGTTTCAAGTTCACAGAATCCTATAAAACTGTCTGCGTTATGGATCCTCATGCATAGTCCTGGACTTCTTTCCAAGGAATCAAATGGAATCCCTGTCTGATTTGTCATTCTCAGTATTTTTCCCTGATGATAGCACTTGCTACATTAAGTATCCATCTGTTAAAGAAAACCATAGCCTGACAGTAGTTAGAGTGGTAAAAACAGATTTTTTTCAGGAACTATTGTAATAAGGGGGAAAGTGACCTCAGATAGAACTGGGCTCAATTCTGAATACAACAAGAAACATGAGGATTTATAGCCAAGGGCCAGACTGGGGTAGAGGTCCATGGATGGAAAATTACTAAGAAGAGACATCAAGGGTGTAAGGATTCTTGATAAACTGACCTAACAGGACTCTTGCTGAAGGCAGAGCAGGATGATCAGATACCAATGGGCAGGGATTCTTTCTAAATTGACTTAGTGGAATTCTTGCTATAACTGGGCTATGCAGGCCCAGCAAGCATGGGGCCAAGGTTGAATCTTGGTGAGAAGTGGGCTCAAAGGAGCCTGACTAAAATTTGGTCAAAGAGAGTCTTCATCACATCCTAATCTGATTGAGCCCCTTGTCAGAAGCAAGCCTGAAGAATAAATTAGGAAAAATAATAGGCAACCTCTTGTCTCTGGTGGATAATTTATATTTCTTAGGGTCTTCAGAGTGACTGACACCAATCTAAAAGGGATAGTGTTGTTGCTGTTGTTTTATGATAACTCACATAAACAAAGGAAAGAGGGTTTATTAACTAGGACTTTAAAAAGGAAGTGAACTTCCTAAAAGAGTATAATATTGATGTAATATTATGCATCAATATGCAACACAACATACCTTTTAAGAACCCAAATCATGAAAGCATATTATATTAAAAGTGACTAAGACAAAGAATTTGGAGTACCCAGCTAAGTAGACTTCTTAGGATTTATTATTTATTAAATTGTTAGAGGCAGCTGGCTGAGTATCAGTACATTATTATATCCTAAAATTGTATATTAATACGCATTGAACTTCTTTTTATTGTGCTACTATATATACCACATACATTATATTCATTATGTCATGAACCTTCACAAGAACCAAATTAGATGGATGTCATCTCCATTTTACAATTGAGGATAATGAACAATCTGGCTTTCCAATCCAGGCCTATTAGACTCTCAAGAAGGTGCTCTTCTTACTCTGCTAGGCTATCTCCCTGCCATAGGTTGGGCAATTGGACCCCCCTCCTCCTCCTCCTCTCTCCTCTATGCCCACAAAATGGCCTTTTTGTGGCAGAACAAGGGTTTTTCTCTTCCTCATGACTTTGGACTTAGCCCTGCAACTTGCTTTGGTCAATGGCACGTGGGTGGGAGTGTTAGTGTGCAGTATTGAGCCCAGATTTTAAGAGGCCTTGTGTGCTTAAGCTTGCTCTATTATATCTCTGCCATCCTGGCTACTCTGCTGGTCCAAGAAGACGAGAGACTCATCAGACCCATGGACCTCCAGAGAAGAGTGGAGGTACCCACTGCCTCAGGCTGAAGCAGAACTGCCTAGCCAAGCCCAGACAAGATCATCCGTGCTCAAGCTGGTCTGCGGATGCATGAGAAATAAAAACTTACTGTCATATGCCGCTTGGATTTTGTGGATATTTGTTGTAAAGTGTTGGGGACAACGGTTAACTACTGTATTAGTAGTAGTATTAGTATTAGTCAGGGTTCTTTAAAGAAACAAAACTAATAGGAGAGAGAGACAGAGAGACATTTATTGTAAGGAATTGGCTCATACAGCTGTGACTGGTAAGTCCAAAATCTACAGGGCAGGCTTGCAGACCAGAATTCCTTCTTCCCTCGGAAACCTCAGTTTTTGTTCTAAATTCCTTCAACTGATTGGATGAGGCCCATCCACATTATTGAGGGTAATCTTAAAGCAATTTATTGTAAATGTCACTCATATCTACAAAAATACCTCCGCAGCAACACCTGGACTAGTGTTTCACCAAACAACTATGCATCATAGTCAAGCCAAGTGGGCACATAAAATTAACTGCCACAGCAGTATATATTCTCAACTGTACTAAGCCTCGGAAATTGGGATTATGAAATTTATAAAAAGATTGTTTTCACCAAAGGTGTGATTATGGAAGCAGGGATAAATTAGAGAGAATTTAATAGTGTTAAATGCAGCAGAATGGTTGAGATTGGGAACCTGAGAAAAAAATAGCAGATACATTAGTTTGAAAAATGTTAAGGAATAAAGTGAGAGGAGAAATATACAGATAGGAAACAGACAGGAAATAGCTATGCAAATAAGAATTGGGGTGATGTCCATGGAAGAAATGGCTGATTGCTTCAGAATGTATTATATTTGAGAAAAGGATTAATTTTCTTTGTCTTGTTATTGAGATTTGAAATGGAGGAATAATCCTAATGTAAGTGAGAATTATAAATCCAGAGAAGAGAAAGAAATGTGCAAAAGTAAAGCAGCGAGTGCATAATTACATTACACTAGGTCATCATCTGTGACCCCAATTACTATAGTAGTTATACTTGGGTACCCTGACTCCACCAGCCCTGTGATGGTGTGCTCCCGAGAAACTAGGAGGAGGTTGTCATTTTCCAAGGGCTTAGAAGAAGGTCTTAGACCAGTGTTCATTGTTATCTTTACAGTGTCTGATCACTTGCCATTTTCCTCAATGCTTTTCATTCCTCATACATATAGTCCTCTGAGAGTCCCACTGCCCAGTTATAAGATGACTCATAAATGTCTCCAATCTTTTGAGGGGACACATTTTGTCACTTTGTGTTCTAATTCCTGATATACTAGTGATTTCCTTAATATAACAGCAGATATTATTTATATACTTACTTGATTAACGCAACTAATATTCATTCTCTACTCGATGCCATGTGTTGCGTTTGATGTCAGAGACTGTTGGTTTAAAAATAAAAGAGCACTTTTCCTGCCCTCATAAGACCTCGAGACTAAGCAAGTCAACATAGACTTTAAGTCCTAAAATAAGGGAAGTTTTCAACTCCTTTATATATGTTAACTTTCTCATCCAAATTGTGGAACATGATCACATAGTATGCATTGTTCCGTAGTGCATTTCCAATCCCTTTGACCCCCAGTGACCACAAAACTCCCTAAGACTTGCCTCAATTTTACTCTCTATTCTCCTTATTGGGAATTTTGTCAGTTTTCATGGAAAGGCACATCATTACGTGCTGTGATGGTTACCTTTATTTGTCAACTAGGCTAGTCTATGGTGCCCAGTTGTGTAGTCAAACCCCAGCCTGGGTGTTGCTATGAAGATATTTTTTCAGATGTGATTCATATTTAAATCAATAGACTTTGAGTAAAGTAAATTATGCTCCATAACATGGGTGGGCCTCATCTAATGAGTTGAAAACCTTTAAAGATTGAGGTCCCCCTGAGAAGAAGGAATTCTGCCTCAAGATTGCCTTAGAATTCAAGACTGCAACAAACTCTTACTGGAATTTCCAGCCTGTTGGCCTGCCCTGTAGGTTTTGGACTCCCCAGCTTGCACAATCCTGTGAGACAATTCCTTAAAATCTTTCTATCTATCTATCTATCTATCTATCTATCTATCTATCTATCTATCCCTTGTTGGTCCTGGTTCTCTGGAGAACTTAACTGATATATATATACTCTTACACAAAGTACTTTTTATTCAATCAAAAGCTTTTTCTTTGCACAATATGTTATATATGCTCTCCTAATTTCTAAAATGAAGGAAATCCTAATAAATATTAATGCAACAAAAGTGTACTTAATCTATTCTGCTTTCTAAAATCTATGAAAAAACATAAAGAATGGACCAAAAAAGAAAAAAAATTACCAAATCAATAAATTTAGGAAAATTCCAAATTTTCTGACATTCAATTGTGGTTATCTTCAAGTAGAGGAAAATTTGAACCAAATTTAGAGAGATTGCCTAGAGGTGATCAAAGCTTAGTTGTAAAAGACTAGAAGCATTATCAATTGGACATTTTTTACATGTCTTCTGAGCATTTGAATCCCTCCTACATGGGAAGTGGAAGCCAGAGATTGCCTTTCACTGTGGAAGCCAAATGCAGAACAAAATCAAACAAACAAACAAACAAAAAAAAAAACAAAAGAAAAGAGGCACTCTTTTCTGTACACTCAAATCCCCACTCCTTGCAGTTAAACACAACCAATTAAACAAACTGGGATCAGAGTTAAAATAGGGAGGTGGAGATACAGAAGCCCCTCCCTGACAATGATGAGAAGGAAGCAACAATTCCCAAATCACTGGGACCACCATGGTCATGTTGCTGATGATGGGATTCAGTGACCAGGGCCAGGGCCAGGGCCAGGGGTTGGAGTAATAGTACTCCGGTTGGGGTACCCAGGTTTTGGCCGTAGTAGTCATAATTCCTCATTGAATTTGTTCTGTGGCACCATTTTGCCCGGCCTCTCTGGTCCCAGCCTGTTTCCTCAGTTTGTTCACCACCAGACATTCTAGCAATTCTGTGAACTAATTAATATCCTGTCAATAAATTCCTTTTCTGCCAAAATTAGTTTTGTTGTTAACAGCTAATAACTTGACATATTGCCGTTAATGTGTAAAAAGCTAAAGATTCCCAGTGTAACATCTATTATGTGATGTCATGATTGAGATGCTGGTCAATAAACCAAACAAACAAAAAAAACAAATATCATTCAAAGTTTGAAAGGCAGGCGGTTGCCAGGTGCTGGAGGGCAGGGGTAATGGGGAGTTGTGATTTAATGGGCATAAAGTTTCAGTTTTGCAAGATGGGAAGAATTCTGGAGATTGGTTGTACAACAATGTGAATGTATTTAACACTGCTGAACTGTACACTTAAAAATGGTTCATATGGTAAATTTTATGTTATGTGTATTTTACCATAATCTAAAAAAAATTCGTTAATTAAGGGAAAAATGTTTGAAAGGCCAGATTATTGTTATTTGCAGAATATACATATTTTTTCTGGAACCGATGGGGGACAACTAAAAATATAAATAAATTACATAGGACAAGAGGTAAAAGATCTAATATTAAAAGATGGCTATTCTTTATGAAAATAATAATTGACTAGATAATATAACGAAAAAAATATCTTACTTAAAATAATACCCAAAGAGTTTAAATACTTATTAAACATGGTAAACTTAATAAAGTAAAAGTTGAGTAAAGCAAATGAGAGACTTCATTCACTATCGTAAAGATAACGATTTGTAAATTATTCTGTGAATTCAGAACAATTGCAGGTAAACTACCAATAGACATATTTCCTTTTGGAATTTGAGAAAATAATATTAACATTTATTAAGAAAAATAAATATGCAAGATAAATGAAATTTTTAAAAAAGAAGAATAATGATATGTGAGTGGGCAATATACTATAATACAAAGCTTTCATAATTAAAATGAGTTAGCACTGGTATACATACAAACCAGTTGACGGAAAGAAAATAGACTGACCAGAAATAAAAACATGTGGGAATTTAGTATGTGATAAAGATAGTGTTTCAAATAAGTAGGAAGAGAACATGTAATTAAGTAAAAGATGTGGGGATGCATGACTAGCCATTTCAGTAATTTCAAATTGGGTCAAATATTTACCTGTAAAATATAAGGCCATAAAATTACTAGATGAACATAAGTACTAGATGAAAAGAAAACATTGATGAATTTCACTACTACAAATAACAACAACAAAATTAGAATAGCATCAGTACTGTGAGCAAATCCCCAAAGATGAACTGACAACCTATAATCCAGTATCTGCAACATGCATCCAGGCAAAGAGCTGATTTTCTTCATATATAAAGAGTTCCTACAAATCGATTACCCAATAGGAAAATAGTCAACACATATGACCAGGGAGTTCATATAAATATAATAATTATATTAACAATTATAATAATTAGCCTAATGAATATAACAATAGTATACTATATATAGTCCAATAATAACTAATATAATAATATACTATCTATAGTATAATAAATTATACAAATTACTTAAACTTCTGTATTACTTAATACAATATACATAAAACATGAGATACTATATATTATCTATGAAACCTGACGAAAATTAAAATGTTTGTTAGTCTCCCATATCATGAGCGCAAGAAAATAGGTCTTTTTCAGACAGAGTGGCATAACCTTTTGAGGAGGCAAAATTGCATTATCCATCAAAATTTAAAACGTAAACTCCTCTTGATGCCACTTGGAGATAGCAATACTACAAATGAACCCATACAAATTCACGAAGTTATATGAATAAGGATTTCTACTGTAGCATAGTTTATATTTGCAAGAAACCCTGGAAACCACCCCAATCTCCATGAACAAAAACTAATTCAACTATGAGACATTCACACCTTGTTCCTGTTCAAAAGAGTGAACTGTATCTGAAATTATCCATTTGCTAATATACCCCTGTCATATTGTTAAGCAAATAAAGGAAGTATTAGAACAGTATGTTTAGTATAACTTTCTGAATAGATAGACAAAATATGAGAAAGGTTTCAGGATTTGCACTTGGATTGGATGTATTTTTATAGTTAGTACATTTAATAGTGTGTACTTTTTCCAAGAAGCTGACATACTTTTTATGAAAAATACCAATTTATGATTAATCTTTTAAAATAATCCCACAATCACCTAATTACAGAGCCTGAGTAGTAATCCAGCATAATTTACTGATTATCATTTCTGCTCCTCTTGTCAACATTTGCAATAGGACTATTGTAAAATTTTAAAGATAGGGATATATTTGCCCTCTCTGTCTTAAAATGTCATCGTCTGTCCCGTGTGTTACTTATAGCGCATTTTTCCTCCTGTACCTTGTGGGCAGTGGACACACCACTCAGAGCTCTTGCTCAGACTGGCATCAGTTACCTTGCAGAAAATAGAACTAATGTCATAGCACACAGACTTCCTTCTTCAATAACCCAAACTTGTTGTTTCTTGAGCTTCTATGTCTATAGCTACATCATCTGTTTCTCCATCCTGTGAATGAGAACTTAGAATTATCTCCCATTCTTTCCCATGTATATTTTTACCTCTTCCTGCTCTTGAAACAATTCTGAAAACCAATTTTGACCAACAGCTTTGCTTTCAGTGTTATCGTAACATTTCTTGTTGTTTATATCTTGCACTCTTTAAGATGTCTGTCACTGGTATCTCTTTTCTTGCTTTATATTCTTCTTCAATTTATGTGAATTTTACCTCTATAAATTCATCCTTCTATATTGGGCTGTGTGATCCGAGCCTTGGCCTCTGGGAACCTCATTTCTGCCTTTTCAGGCGGCTCACTGCTAAATTCAGCTAGTAGGGGTCACGAGAGAGAGAGAGAGAGAGAGAGACTGAAGGGAAGGCTGGTGGCGGAAACAGAGATTATCTTTCCTATTTGTCTACTGTTCCAGTTTTTGCTTCCTGTTCCTATTAGATCAGCCTAGGAACACTTCCTCACCCTGCAGGGGCTGTTGCGATAGCAGCATTTGTGGTCTTTCCAGCTTTCGCAGACACACCTCATTGTTTCCCATCAGAGACACATGAACAAGCTGAGTTTCAGCTCTCTAGGGCCCTTTCCCCAAGCTTCTAAGTTTTAATGATTTCAAACACTTCCCTTTGTTCCCCCAGCCCTAGGGATGATAGTTTCTTCCTACTGTTATTATTTCTGGAATATTTTTTAACTTGTTCCTTTCCAGTTCTTCAATATCCAATAAGTAACTCTTTATAGTAACTTAAAAACCACACACTTTATTGAGGTGTGATTAACATACAAAAAGCTGTACATATTTATCGTATACAACTGGATAACTTTGGAGATAAGTACACATCTATGAAACCATCACCACAATCAATGCCATAAACATATCCATCACCTCCAAAAGTTTCCTCCCACACTTTATTTTATTTTATAGTCATGTATCACTTAACGATGCAGATATGTTCTGACAAATGCTTCGTTACGCGATTTTGTCATCGTGCAAACATCGTAGGGTGTACTTACACAAACCTAGATGGTATAGCCTACTACACACTTAGGCTCTATGGTACTAATCTTATGGGACCACCTTCGTATATACGGTCAGTCATTGACAGAAACATTGTCATGCGCAGTATGACCCTATTTCATTTTATTTTTAGTGATAAGAACCCAAAAGATCTACCCTCTTAGCAAATTTTTAAGTATACAATACAGTATTGTTAACTATAGGCACTATGCTGTACATTAGATCTCTAGGACTTATTCATCTTTCATAACTGAAACTTTGTACCCTTTGACCAACACCTCCCCGTTCCCTCCTCCCTCCAACCTCTGTTAACCATCCTTCTACTCTCTGCTTCTATGAGTTTGACTGTTTTAGATTCTTCATCTAAGTGGGATTATGTAGTGTTTGTTCTTCTGTATCTGGTTTATTTCACTTACCGTAATGTCCTCAAAGTTCATTCACGTTGTTACAGATGGCAGGATTTTCTTTTTTTTCTAAGGTTGCATAATATTCAATTGCATGCAAATACCACATTTTCTTTATTCATTTATCCATTGATGGACATTTAGGTTGCTCCTATGTCTTGGCTATTGTGAATAATGCTGCAGTGAACATGGGAATGTAGATGCCTTCTCGAAATCCTGATTTCAATTTCTTTAGATATCTACCCAGAAGTGGGATTGCTACATCATGTGGAAGTCCTATTTTAATTTTTTGAGGAATCTCTATACTGTTTTCTATAGTGGCTGAACCAATTTACATTCCCACCAACAACGTACCAAGGCTCACTTTTCTCCACATCCTCACTGATACATATTATCTTTTGTTTTCTTGATAATAGCCATCCTAACAGATGTGAGGCGAAATCTCATTGTGGTTTTGATTTGCATTTCCCTGGAGATTAGTGGTGTTGAGCACCTTTTCCTGTACCTGTTGGCCATTTGCATGTCTTTTATGGAAAAATGTCTATTCAGTTCCTTTGCCCATTTTTTAATTGGGTTATTCGTTTCTTTGCTATTGAGTTGTATGGTTTTCTTGTATATTTTGTGTATTAACCCCTTATCAGATATGTGGTTTGCAAATATTTTCTCCCATTACATAGGCTGCCCTTTCATTTTGTTGACGGTTCCCTTTGCTGTGCAGAAGCTTTTTAGTTTGAAGAAATCCCATCTGTCTATTTTTGCTTTTATTGCCTGTACTTTTGGTGTTATATCCAAAAAATCATTGCCAAGACCAATGTCAAGGAACTTTTCTCTATTTTTTTCCTCTAGGAATTTTAGTTTCGGGTCTTAGATTTAAGTCTTTAATCCATTTTAAGATTATTTTTGTGTATAGTGTAAGATAAGGGTCCAATTTCATTATTTTGCACATAAATATCCAATTTTTCTAACAGCTTTCATTGAAGAGACTACCCTTTCTCCATCGTGTTTTCTTGACACCGTTGTTGAAGATCAATTGACGGTATATGTGTGGGGTTATTTCTGGGCTTTCTATTCTGTTCCATTGGTTTATATATCTGTTTTTATGCCAGTACATATTGTTTTGATTACTAGTGCTTTGTAATATATTTTAAAATCAAGAAGTGTGATGCCTCCAGTTTTATTCTTTCTCAAGATTGCTTTGGCTATTTGGTGTCTTTTGTGCTTCCATATGAATTTTAAAATGTTATTTCCGGGCTGGCCCCGTGGCTTAGCGGTTAAGTGCGTGTGCTCCGCTACTGGTGGCCCAGGTTCGGATCCCGGGCGCGCACCGACGCACCGCTTCTCCGGCCATGCCGAGGCCGCGTCCCACATACAGCAAATAGAAGGATGTGCAACTATGACATACAACTATCTACTGGTGCTTTGGGGAAAAAAAAAGAAAAGGAGGAGGATTGGCAATAGATGTTAGCTCAGAGCTGGTCTTCCTCAGCAAAAAAAGAAAGAGGATGATTAGCATGGATGTTAGCTCAGGGCTGATCTTACTCACACACACACAAAAGAGTTAAAAATAAAATAAAATGTTATTTCCATTTCTGTAAAAATTCCATTGGGATTTTGATAGTGATTATACTGAATCTGTAGATCACTTCAGGTAGTATTTCTCTGCGTCTTCATGTTCCTTTTAGCCTTGCATTGATGTCTATATATTTGGAGAAGCCGTCACCTCTTCCAGTTTTTACCAATTGGCTTTGAGAGGGAAATACCTTCACCAGTCAGTCTACCTAGAAATTCTTGGGGTCTCTCAATCCTTTCCTATTGATGCACCTGCTCCATCCCGCTTGCTCCCTCCTGTGAGGGAAGTCTTGGGATTGTGTGCCTTCTGGCAATTCTGCAGAGCTGTGCCAGGTGTAGAGAGTTGCCCATTCCTTTTCCCTGGGGAAATGCCGGGAAATGCCAGGGCGTTGGGTACAACTTTCACTTCTCTTCATCCTTCCTGAAAGAGATGTCTTAGGATTGTGCACCTTCTCTCTAACCTCAAAGCCATGCCAAATGCTGAGAGTCATCTGCCCCTTTTCCCTAGGGCAGGGCACTGAGATGCTGGAATGATGGGCACATGCTCCACTTCTCTCCCTCCCTCTTGAAGGAGCAGCCTCAGAATTGGGCACCTTCTCCCAATCCTGTAGAGTCAAGCAATCAATACAGCTTCTTTGTCCTAAGTAGTACAGATTTATTCTTTCTTCAATATATACTTTACAAAATGAGGACTTCTCTTTCATTCTAAAAATGTACACTGTCTTCACTTAGTGCAATACTATGGGTTCACCCACATAGGATGTTGTCTGGCACTGTTGTGAGGATGGGAAAATGAGGATGTGGGGTTTGTTTCTAGAAATATCAGAATGTTTCCTATAATGACCATTAAATTCAGCCTAGTGAAACTATGTCTTCATACTAATTCCTCTGACTTATTTTACTCTAAGCTGTACGAAAAAAATTATATAAAAAAATATTACTTTCAAATATTTATACCTCCTAATGTGAGGGGCAAGGGAATCCATATATTTAATAGCAAATTGATTATTATCTCAGGCATAAAGATATGTAACAGAATGTAGTTAATATTCAAGTATACCTACATTTCCAAGTCTTAGACGTGTCTTGTTAGGAGAAAGGGATCTGTCCTGGTCTTTTCTGCATTATTTTAATTTTTAACTGTTTAGTTCTGCATGTATGAGCTAAGGAGGAGGTACTGGTATAAAATTGATTGGTGATGAAGTTGGACTATATCACCAATCACTTTTGATTGGCTGAAACTACCTGCTTGAACAGCTCACTGATGCCTCTTCTGGCTCCGCTTCTGTCTGATCCTGTAAGTATCACTTTCATCTTATGATGTGTTGCTGCTGAGTCTGTCCAATCTTATGATGTACTTAGTCTGATAGAACACACCTCATGTTGGGCAGCTCTGATTGCACAGTCACTTGCTATCCATGTCCATTTTGTCTCTACATGTCCGAGTAGCACAACAAAAGTTACTTTTTGAATGATACATAGTTTTCTACAGCATATGGCCTTCCTATAGAATGCTAGGGGTCTATATTTTTATTCCCTTATTGAGACTAGACATAAACTCCCCTTCTCCACTGCAGATAACTCTAGAACAATAGAAACTGACAAGTCATATGACTGGTTGGCAGGGCTGCTGGCCCACAATCTGCTGCAGAGTCTTTGCCTGCTCTGGTCCACTCAACGCTGTCAGCCTTCCATTCCAATCCATGAAAGCATTAGAGCAGTACTTTCAAGTGTAGTATATGGTGCCTGCAGAACTCAAGTTACCTCGCAAGCTTTGTGCTTCTTTCTCAGTGCTGGGAGGGGCAAGATGCAATAATTTGTTCTTTTCTTTGGAGGGTATGTCTTAGAATGCCCAAGATCACTGAACCCTAAAAAGTTCACTGATATCACAGGCTACAGGAATGTATGCCTCTGTCCTAAAGGCAAGATCTGGGTGATACACTAGATCATCCACTACCGTCTTACTACTTCCAATGTTGTATTATAGATTCTTGTGTGTGTCTTACATCCTCTACTAGATTAAAGAAAGATTCATTCCTAATATACTGAAGTATTTAGAATACACTCTTGCACATGGTAGGTGCCCAGTGAAAATTACTGAATTAATATTAAACATCAGCCCAGCCAAACATTTACCCATATAGCCGTGAGTTGCTCTGTAATTAGTATATATCAAATGAGAAACTGTGTAGTAAATATATTGCCACAGCCAGTTAGTACATTAAATAAATTCATAATAATGCTGTAGAAGTTGAGATGAAGTTAATTTAACTTGGTTTTCAGTGAATAGACTTGTTTAACCACGATTTTTAAATAATTTTTTTAATTTCATAATTGCTTTAGATTTACGGAAAAGTTGTGAAATAGTATAGAGTTCCGATACACCCCACATCCAGTTTCCCCTTTTATGAACATCTGCCATTAGTATGATTCATTTGTCATAATTAATGAGCCAATAATGATACATAAGTATTAGCTATAGTTCATATTTGGTTGGGATTGATTTCCCCACTTTTTAGCTAAGTCATTTTTTCTGTTCCAGGATCCCATCCGGGACAGCGCATTATGTTTTGTCATGTCTCCTTAGGCTCCTCTTGGCTGTGACAGTTCCTCAAATCTTCCTTATTTTTGATGACCTTAACAGTTTGGGAGAATATTGCTCAGGTGCTTTGTAGAGTGTCATGTGAATAAGCTTTTGATGTGCCAAAGTGTAAAAAGGGATGACCCAAGGTCTGGTTTACCATTTGACTCCTTTTCATCAATCTTCATGTTCTCAGAGTGGGTTTTTCCTGTTTTATTTTGGCTGTGTTAACACTTCTGGAAGTGGTCACAGTGAATAATGAAATAAAAACAAACCAGCTGTTACACTGACTTTTGCAGTCAGAGTGTCTAGATTGCAGACGAGTAAGAAAATTTGAATGCTGTGTTCTCTGTCACAGCTGATGATCAATAACTGCTGATTTAATACATCAGCGTCCCTTTCCGGCTTCTTAATTTAAAGCCAAAACGCTCTTCAAATTCTTACTTAAAGGAGGCCCCCCTTTTTGGTGACAGTTGTAAAGTGGAAACATTTTGCAATCCTTGCACAACTAGCACTGCTTGTAAATCCTCTTCAATATAAAATGATTACTTAATATACTCATATTTTGCAAAAGCTATTTCACTCTCTCTCTCCTGTCTATCCAAACACCTCATTACAATATGTTTATTATCATATCACTCCTAGCCATTGTTAATGTGCTATTTTTTGAGTATTTAGCTACCTTGTATGCAATTTTTAAACATTCTAGTTTCGGCCAAATAAAGAACAACAGATTTTTACAGTGCTAGCTATTTATTTTCAGAGGAAATTTCGGGTGAAGTTTGGTAGTGGAAGCCTACTACTCACGTGCCTTTCTCTCCAGGGTGTAGGACAACGGTGTTTGCAAATAAAGAATTGCTGCCAAATGGGTGTCACTTTGTAAGATTTATTCACAGTATCCACAGCCTCTGTTATGTTGGCCTCTCTGGCAACAACTAGGTGGAAGAAGGTGATAGAGCGTCATACCTTCCACCCAGGCTGGAATTTATCTGGCCCACAGCCCTGGGATTTGCCCATCCAATCGTGGTGGAGCAGCTGGAGAGGGTGGCCCTGCTGAAATACATCCTACTTATTCTGCCTGCTGTGGAGAGGCCCCGGAATCCACATTGACTGGATGTACCCGGACGTGGGCTATGTATGAGTCATGACCTTCATTACGTTTACTCTGTCCATTGAGAAATGTGGCCCCATACCAGTGCCACCACAGACACTGTAGTACATAATTAATACCATCCTCTGGGGTTGTGTGGTGTTCATCCTGCAAAGCCATATGTGGAGTCTTAAACTTAAGACTAACCATGAGGCCTACTGAAGAACACAAGTCTAAGTAAAGAGATTTACTTTACAATAGTTGAATAGAGTTATTAGTACCACATTTGTGCCAATAAATTAGAAATTTTAAAGAGACAGATTCCTGGAAAAACACAATTTACCAAAGATGACACAAGAATAAATAAAAATCTGAATAATTCTAGATCTATTAAAGAAATTGAGTCCATAATTTAAATCCTTTGTACCGAGGGAATACCAGAACGAGAAGGCTATGTCGGTGACTTCTTTCAAATATTTAAGGGAAAATATAGCATCACTGCACAGAAACTAAAATATTCTAGAAAGGAGAAAAAAGAAAACACATCCCAATTTGTTTTAGGAGGCTTTGTATTTCCCCAAAACAGACAAGGACATTCTAGGAAAGAAAAATTGCAAGCCAACCTCTTTTATGCACATGTATGCAAAGATCCTAAACAAAATATAAGCAAAGCAAGTGCAGCAATATAAGTCAGCCACAGCTTTCAGTATTAAGTAGTTTTTATTTAAAGAATGCAAGATTGGTTTAATATTGACAATCAATTAATACAATTCTCTGCATTAACAGAATGAGAGAAGAATCATAAAATTGTTTCAATGTGGCAGAAAAAACATTTGATAACATTTTACTCCCCTTTATTGTAAATTTATGCAGTAAAGTTGAAATAGAAGAGAACCTCTTTAATCTGAAATAGGTATTTAAAAACAAACTAGCACAAATATCATACTTACTACTGAAACCTTTAGCAAACTGGAAATGAGCTAAGGATGCTCTCTATCACCATTTGTTTTCAACATTGTATTAGAGGCTCTATTCATGGTCAGGAAGAAAGAAAAATAAAAGTAATAAAGATGGGCAAGCAGAAACAAAACAGTTCATTTTCCATAGGTAATTTCAGTTTTACCTAGAAAGTTCAAAAGAAAGTAGTGATTAATTATTAGACCTAGTAAGTGAGTGTAGTTGGATATAAGATTAATAAATAAACATCTAAAGGACTATTACAATTGCATCGACCAATTTAGCTATTACTCTACACAGTAAAAATGATAAATTTCACAAATACAATTAAAGCAGAACCTAATTTCAAACAGAAAACAGTTCAATACTGTATGATTTCATTTGCATAACATTGAAAAACATGCAAAACCAATATATGTTGTTATAAATCAGGACAGTGGTTACATGTGGGCAGGAGTGGAGGGGATACCAACAGAGAGAGGAGGCTTGGATGATGCTGGTACCACCTTTTGGTTCTAGGTGATTGATACACTCATGTGTTCATTTTGGAAAATGTTCCCAGTGGAGCATTTATGATTAGGGCAGTATCCTGTATTTGTATTAAACTTCAGATAAAAATTTTCTTAAATTTACACACACACACACATACAATCTCAACTTTTTATTCCTAACCTTAATTCTTAACTCTTCTCTCTGTTTATACCCATGGCCACCACTTTCTTGTCTCAATATATTAACCAAAGTAATTCTGCTAAATCACATCAGATCACTTTTTTCCAGTGTTCAGATAAGCTAGTCATTTCCTATGTCACTTAAAAACCGGATTTCTTATCATAAGCCAAAAGACCCCCCATGCTCTCCTGCCCTCATCTCTTCTGACATTGGCTTTTTTTTTTTTTAAAGATTTTATTTATTTATTTATTTCCCCCCCAAAGCCCCAGTAGATAGTTGTATGTCATAGTTGCACATCCTTCTAGTTGCTGTATGTGGGACGCAGCCTCAGCATGGCCGGAGAAGCGGTGCGTCGGTGCGCACCCGGGATCCGAACCCCGGGCCGCCAGCAGCGGAGCACGCGCACTTAACCGCTAAGCCACGGGGCCGGCCCTGACATTGGCTTTGTAGCTGTTCTTCAAACCCATTTACTCTACCTCCACTTGCAGTCTATTTCCCCAGTTAGCCATGGCATCCATCCCTCCTCTCTTTCTGTTCTTTACTTGAATTTCACCTTTTCAATGCGGTACCACTAAAATTCATCAGTATGGGGTGAACATCACATATACTCCCCCAATTTCCTAACATCCTTCTCTGCTTCTGTTTTCCTTTTCTCACTTATCGTTTGGCGTCCAGAACTTACAGTGTTGATTTTCAGTCTATCCCATAAGAATGAAACTTCTGAGAAGACAGGGATTTTTATTTTCCTGTTGTGTTTTTGGCTGTACCCTCAATACCTTGTATTTAGAAATGCTTAAAGAGCATTAGTTGAGTGAATGAATGAAGGAACAGGACAAAATATTAGACATGGGCTGATGTTAAGAGTGTTTAGATGATTATTTCCAGATGTTGGGATAAAACACCTCAAACACTGCCTCAGGTTAGAAGCATTCTAGAAACACAGGCAGGAATAAAGCCTTAGCTGAACCATTTGTATCTTTTTTACTGCTAAAGAAATAAGCAAGAGAAATGGTTTGTCCACAGCTTGGAGCTGCATTAGCTAGAGGGGAGCCTCCTAAAAAATAATTCAATGACCTTATTTCACCTTTTAATAATAAAAATGAGGATAATTTGCAAATTCTTGTTAATCTGGGATTCTAATCTGCTGAACTTGTTTTGAACTTTAAATTAAAATACTCACCAAAACAACTAGCAAAATTGCCCTACCTTAGAAGTCTGTGCTTGGAGCTAAATATTCTTTTCACACATATGACAAAACCCCAAAGTAATTGAATTACTAGAGGGATTTTTAGCATTAAAATGATATTTTTCCAGACTCTCAAGTGCCATTTTGACAAGAATTGATAGTATAGCTTGAAAAGTTATTTGCTAAGCAAAATCTTTCAAGAGTGGTGATTTGGATAGGACTAAAGCAGAATTAAGTCGCAACAGGAGTTAGGGAAAATGAGCCAAATAACATGAGATTTACTGGAATTTGGTTAGGGAGTAGCAGAGAAGATTGTCTGATTCATTTCCAGTTATAAAAGGATTTTTGCAGTGCACTTTCATGGAGACTTAATTTCAAAGAGTTTATTAGCAACTGTCACTAGGATGGTGTGGGAGAGACCCTTGTTCACACTGTGGTTCTCAAGAGCATGAACCCCTCACCCTTTCATAACAATTAATTAGATTGTTAGAACAGGAACTTGGCCTCTGTATGAATATTTTAAATGTAAAACATTCTTTGGAGCAGTAGTTCTCAATCCAAGATGCCAAGATGCACACTTGGGGGGTTTAAAAAATAGCTGATGGCCAGCTTTCTCCCTCTGTATTCTGATTTTATATTTTCCAGAAGTAGGGCTCAGGTATTAGAATTGATCTAAGTTCTTTTGAAACTTTGCAACTAAAAAGTTATTTTTATTTATTTATTTTTTATTTTCAGAGTTTCAAGTTCTTCAGAGTTTAAAGAAGCACCAAAGTTTAAAACCCGCTACCTTTATGTGAGTTATGATTTCATTTCTGAATAGAATATCTGAAACTCTTTGATGGTTTAAACCAATTGTGGTTAATGCACCTGTATGTGTAAAGGGGAAAAATGGGATAATAAATCTGTTACATTTTGATATAAAATTCTGAAGAATCTAATGTTTTCTCAAACATGTTAGTAATTTTAATGTATCAATACAGATAGTTACTGTTTATTGACTTTTTTCATGTAATTGTCCCCTAAAACAGTAGATAAGAACTTATCTAAGAAGAAGATGAAGTTGATTTGCTTTTGTAACAGTTTAAACATTCCCTTGTCTCTTCTATCCTTATTATTCTTACTTAGCAATGGAATCATTTTAGTTACTAGAAACATGACTTCAGTCTTTTCCTAGAATTATTATAATTGATTATGACTACAATTTAATAAAAAACAAATTGATTAAATGTCACAGGAAAGTGGCCATTAGTGATCAGTTAGCAACCTTGTTTTCATCAGAAATGATGAGGATGTAACTGAAGACACATGTGAGGAAATGCAGTCATTCTCAGTGGGTCAATTACGAACTACTGGGGAACCCAATGCTCTGGGTTCTTGAATCATTCCTGGTAAAATGGTTTCATCCTAGTTATTAAATTTCTTGTCATGAACACATTACTCAGGGCAAATCTTTCCCTTTAGCCAATGGAAAAATTCTTTGAATAAGAGTCTTAACACTTTTCCATGACATAAAATTCTTCTGGAAACTCCTTATATGTTAGATCCCTTTCATGTCAAACTTCCAAATGCCAGCTCTTAGACCAAAAGGTTCATTAATGTTCCAAAGTGATTTAGCTCTCTATTCTTTGGCACATGTACTTATTCCTCACCTCGTGCAATGCTTTTGGGTTGTGAATCTAGTTTCTATCTCTTCCTTGTCTTTGAATATAGAATTGCTTTCTAAAATCCCGTGAGACTGTAGATTGAAGTCACTATTTTTCTCTTCTGTGAAGGAAAGTTTGGTATGTAGAGCAGAATGTCATTATTTAATTTGGAATTTGGCCAGACCTCTGGGACTTGTGATCTGGTTTGAACGAAGTGTTGAGGGATTTTTTTTGTTTTTCCTAATCACGAATAGTCAAAGACATCTTATATAACTAGTGGAGCACTTTCATAACATACTAGAGAACTGGCTTAGTGCTAACTCCAATGGGAAACTTCTAAAGATAAGGTTACACATATACCATTCCCTGGAGGAGTGAACTTTCCTGTCTGAGTTAAGTGTGATAATTTACTACAGCTTATGGGATTTGCTCCAGATAGTCTATCCTAGGTGCCTGGAGGTAGTTGGGGATTTTAGGAGAGCCTTTTTTTTTTTTTTTTAGCATACATTTACTGTTATGTATAGAGTTAAAACAATTTAGTTATGATTAAGACTTATGTTCATAAAAATAGTACTATTGACAGAAAATTCTATATCTTAGTAGAATTAAGCAACATATTTGTGCTATTGTATGTATTTACTCTATCTGAATCTCTTTCCAACTTTAATTACCTGAAGATTAGGGCAATACCATAAATAATCACAATAATAATGAACACTAATTTTGCCAGGCACTATGATGAGTGTTCTGTATATATTATCTCATTTCTTCTATGAAATAACCCTATAAATAGATATATTTATTGGCATTTAAATGGGAAAAAAATAAAATTTTCTACAAAAAGAGAGAGCAACTTGTCTGATGTTACACAGTTAAAAGTGGGTGATCTGAATTGATGAGTATAACTTAATCTGACTCCAAAGTCCATGCACACCTCACAGTGGGGTTCTTCCCACTACGCCTTATGTTCTGTATCTCACCTTGCCATGAAGGACTCAACATTGAGTGTAGAGATTTCTCTAACACTAGGGGCATGACATTATTGAGTTAAATCCTGTTTATAGAACATAGTGCAGTGTTCACTTACTGACATATGGTATATATCCAATAATCAATTGGTTAAACAATTAATAGTGAAATAGGCAATTTGCTTGATTACATTCACCTTCATAATAACAGAGCCAGGACTAGAACCCTGAGTCACGACTTTTAGTCCTGGACTGTATTAGTTTGGATAAGTTTAGCTTGTTAAGTAAGACTTTAAAGTACTGGCTTAAAAAAGATAGACTTGTGGTTTTCTGTCATGTAAATGTCCAGATAGATTTTCCAGGGCTTTCTGGTGTCAATGACCAGGCTCTTCTATCACTTAGACTGTTCTCTTCTTTGAAAAAGTCAGGGGTAATGCATGCACCATGTGCTGATTCAGCATTACAGACAGCAGGATGGGGAAGAGGGGAAGCCAGGGCATGTAATCTTCCATTTTAAGAGCATGACCCAGAAATTGAACATCAACATTATTCACATTCCAAAGGCTAGAACTCCACCTCTGGCACATCTAAATGCAAGGAAGACTGGAAAATTTAGGACATTACAAAACTAATGAAGAAACAAATATAATGAGGGATACAATGGATATGAATGCAAATGATTGTCTCTACTAAAAAGGCACTTATTCTATCAGCCAATTACTTTGACGGATTTATTTTCTGATATTTGTACATTTAATCATTACCATAGTTGTGGATCATGGCTAGAATACCAAAAAGTCATGCCCTTTACTATTTTTGTCCCCTCACAGCCAATTAATTATCTTCATTGCCTAACTGACTACCAGCAGATAAGGTGAGGAAAGCATTGCTTTTGAGAAAACTGATAAAATTTCACATCCTAATGAAGGATACATTTACCATCTAGCTTACCATAGCATGAATTACATTAGAGTATGAATTTCATATAAAATTGTAATTATGACGCACATGATGTATTAGAATTAACAATCATAACAACCAATTTCTGGAAATTGTGTATGTTCACTTATAAATGTATGCTGTTTTGAATACATTTTTAAATTTTATTTAATAAGGGACATTTTTCTCTCTTGTCTAACATTTCCTTGTTTCTGAGTATTAGTTTATTTGTTGATTCATCTATTCAACAAATGTTTATTGAGCACCTCCTATATTCTATGAACTGTTCTAGACCCTGGGAATGGAGCTGTAAACAACACACAAAAATCCTTGTCCTTATGAAGCTTACAACCTATGAACAAGTAAGATATATCCTTACGGAGAAGGAGGTGAAGGTGGTAAGTGTGAGGGAAAACTGTAAAAGGGAATAGAATAGGGAGTGTCAGTGGTAGAGGAGGGGTTTTAATTTTTAAAATAAGTGTCAGGGAAACCCTCAGTGAGAAGGTAGCATTTGAGAAAAGATCTGAAGCAGATGCAGTATCTTGCTATGTGAACACACAGGGAAGAAAATCCAGTAGGTTCAGAAATCTGACGCTGAGGAATATCTGGACGTATTGTGTCCACACTGGAAAGAGCGAGATGGAGGAGAGAGGAGATGAGATCCAGGAGTGATGGAGAGCTAGGCTGTGGACACAAGTCATTGCGAGGATTTGTGCTTTTAATGTGAGTGAATGGGGAAACCACTTGGAGCAGAAGAGTTACCTGAGTTCTTATATTTTTAAAAGTTTACCTTTTCTGTTGAGAATAGGCTGTAGAAAAGCAAGGATCGAAGAAGGGAGAATATTTAAGGTTATATAATTCAGCTAAGCAATGATGGTGGTTTGTACCAGGGAGTAGCAGTGAAAATGGTATAATATGGTCAGATTCAGAATCTATTTTGAAAACAGACCCTAAAGATTTGTTGGTGGCAAAGGAGCAGTCACAAAGTTCTGAAGAAAGTCTTGAAAGAATTGTACCTGAAGCTAAGAGAAGACAGTGTCTTGCAGAAAACAAAACAAGACAAAAAAACAGACTAATCAACAGCGTAGAGTGAGGCTAAGAAGACCGTACCAATCCGTATATTTAGTTTTCCTCTCTGGACAGAGAACTGATCTGCAGATGAATCAGGTTTTAAAGATTGTGTGTGTGTGTGTGTGTGTGTGTGTGTGTGTGTGTGTTGCCTTTGAGTGGCTGAGAGAGAAAGACTAAATGTTAAACATATAATATTGACAGTGATGGGCAACTCTGAAAACAAAACAGGGAAGGGATGGGAGGCAATTTGAGGAAAGCTGGTGAGCCAAGATCGGTGAAGAGCTAACGTTTCAGGCAGAGTCCTGAAGAAAGAGAGGGAGCCATGTGGCTCGGACTCTAGAGGATGGGTTTCCCGGCTGAAGAACTGAGACTTACAGTGAACCTCAGGTGGGAGCTTGTGTGGCAAGAAGATCTCAGTGGCTGGAGTCCAGAGAGAGGGCACACGAGATCGGACAGGTATTGCAGAGTCTCATAGGCCAGGGTAAGGACTTCCAGTATTATTTGGAGCCTGATGAAAAGACATCAGCGGATTTTATGACCGGTAGGTATATGATTTGATGTACATTGTTAGAAAAAAATAAAACTAAAGACAATTTAAACACACTGATAAGCATCTTAGAAATATGTTACTATCATTTTATTAAATACAACTTTAAACTTTATGTTCTCATGAAATTTAAAGTCGTCATTAAATATGCAAGGAATAAGCCCTCTGAGGGAATTAATTTTGGTTATTAGTGAATGTAGATTTTACTACCACTGACAGAATATAACAACGATCTATAAGAAGTGGTCAGTTTAATGTTTTGGGAATTTAATATGTTTCTAAGAAATATATCTATCATTTGACAGATATTTTTCATCTGGTCTCCAATTTTTTTTGAAGCAATTATTTGTTTACAGTGCAAAAACATTAATTTTAAATGTTAGTACATCAAAGCACGACCTGCGGGTAATTGAACTCTACAGTAAGATTAATGACAAAACTAACCTATTATGGAAAATATAATTGATCATTTTTTCCTGTAACATGGCCCTTTTCTTCTCTTCTAATAGCTAACTTGCTGGGATTTCCATCCATAAAAATATGCAAGATGTGCACAATAGTTAAATTATCTAGTTGGTTAATGTACAAACAATATGCCCAACACAATTCAATTCCTCTTTTTTCTCTTAACCAGGGCAGACCTATGGCAGTGCTATTTAATCAAACATTTGATACAATTATTAAAACTGTATATTATATATTCATGCTGACAATTTGTTTTTTCTCCAAATCAAGATATATATATCTTAGATATATGTAATTTGTTAAAGCCTGTTGGTATCCCATCCATTAATATGTTTTACCATAACCTCTCTTTTATTTACTTCCTTTAGAATCAACTTTGGTTTGCTCTACAATTAGATAAAAAATGTTACTTGGGGCCAGCCCCGTGGCATAGCAGTTAAATTCACGGCTCCGCTTCCATGCCCTGGGGTTCACTGATTTGGATCCTGGGCACAGACCTACGCACTGCTTATCAAGCCATGCTGTGGTGGCATCCCATATAAAGTAGAGGAAGATAGGCATGGACGTTAGCCCAGGGCCAGTCTTCCTCAGCAAAAAGAGGAGGATTGGCAAGAGATGTTAGCTCAGGGCTAATCTTCCTCAAAAAAAAAAAAAATTTACTCAACTTTCACAATAGGTGACGCAACGTTCAAAACAAAATTTGAACTCTGCCACTTGATTTAGTTTCAAAGCATGTGGCTCTGGTCTCCACCAATGTCAGAGAATTAAACAATGGCATAGAATGTTGCATTAAACTCTTGTCATAAAACAAAATTTTGAGGTATCAGGTATAAAATGCTGGAAAAGGGCAGTAGTATCCTTCACTGATTTGACTGCTGTAATTTTTATCCTTGTATTAAGATAGCCACACATTTTCATAACTTTGGCCATGTCTCTCCATAATTGCCTTTACTAAGTTGCACACAAATGTTCTGTTCTGTTATATAGTAAGCTAATACTTTTTTTTTTTTGTGGCCAGAGAAGAATGTGCCATAAGTTGACAGATACAGAATTCCATCAGAAAGGATAAAGCACAATTGTTACAAAAGACACTATTTACAGGTAAATTTTAGAAGAAACCAACAATTGAAATCATTTTAACAGATAGAGTGAGTGTCTACATGAAACAAGACTTTATGGAGGAATTGAAGTTGCATGAGGGAAGTGGTTCCCTGGAAATCTGGAGCTGTGGACGATGGATGAGGAACAATGCACAGGGTGTGAACAGTTTAAACTGTAGTAAAGGAAGTGTTAATGAATAATAGTGGAAAAATAACTATCTAGCCATGCAGAGTAAAGAGCATGATGGCCTCATCCGTGTAACACAAGGGAAAGGACGAAGAGCTTTCTCTGGAAAGGAACAAAACATTGCCTAATGTTTTATTGTTCCTAGATTGTTGCCTCCTTGTCCAGCACACTCTCATCTCTCTGTTGCAAGTGGACTTCTCATTCCTGTCTGTAAAAAAGTTGAGTTTTCCTCTATTCAAAAACAATAAATTGGGAAAATGCTTTTTAAAAGCAGACGTACCGTCTTAGCCACCTTTCGTTCTACTGTCCTGTTTTCTTTCTTGTAAACTATCTCATATTAGTGATTTATTTCTACTAATCTTATTTTGGCAAATATTTATTTCCTTTTAACTCTTTAAAATCTGATTTCCACCCCCAGCATTTTGTGGAAATCACACTAACAAAATTCAGCAGTGGTTCTTGAATACGCTGATCTTAAAACTGCTTCTACCTCAGTAGACACAGTTGAAGAATGTATTTGTGAACCTCTTGGGCTCCATGAAATCACACTGTGCTTAGTCGATTCCCACTTTTTGTCCACGTTATATTTGACTCATTTATGAGCTCATAATTCTGCTACTTCCAAGGGTCTGGCTAGTTCCACACTGATTTACTTTCTACCCTTAAAGAAATGCATGGTGGGGGCCGGCCCGGTGGTGCAAGCGGTTAAGTGCGCGCGCTCCGCTGCGGCGGCCCAGGGTTCGCCAGTTCGGATCCCGGGCACGCACCAACGCACTGCTTGGCAAGCCATGCTGTGGCGGCGTCCCATGTAAAGCAGAGGAAGATGGGCACGGATGTTAGCCCAGGGCCAGTCTTCCTCAGCAAAAAAAAAAGAAGAAGAAGAAGAAGAGGATTGGCAGCTGTTAGCACAGGGCTGATCTCTCCAAAAAAAAAAAGAAAAGAAATGCATGGTGAAACTCACCACATCTGTTTTCAAGACTGTAAATGTACACCTCTACTTTCAAACTTACTGAAGCTGTAGTTTCATATTTCCATCTACCTATGGAACATTCCATTTAAATATTGATAAATATCTCTTATTTATTTAGTAATAAATAAATATTTTTATCACCTCAAGCTCATTAAATCTAAATTGAATACACTATATTTCTCCTCCAAATCACTTACCACTCCAAATTTTACCATTTCTGATGATGTCACCACTATTTTTCCATTATCCGTATTTAAAAACCTTGGCATCATTTTTGCCTCCTTATCTTCCCTCTCTATCCTCCAACAATATCATATTCCAGATGTGAAGGCCGTATCCTTTTCATTCCATAACGAATCTGGAAAGTATTGATGAATAAGTAGTAAATTACATATTTGGAATTTATATTTATTTATTTCATTTTTATTTCTATGGCACAGCCTAATAAGGGCCTCATTTCTACAGAGAAACCAAGATGACTTGCAGCTGCAATTTTGAGGTTCTTTTCTGATCCAATGCTCCTTATGTTTCCAGGCCAACCTCAACCCAACACTAGGTGTTGGGATCAATCCAAAATTCTTGGATCATTTTAGCCTCTCATTATACATAAAATCATGGCATTTTGGGGTGTGTGTGGCAAACAGGAGGGGGTTGTTGCTGAGCACATATTCCCAAGCAATTTCTTAAATGACACAGATTAATTTCTGGATTTGGGAGACGGACATTGCCAAGTCAGCCTATGAGGCTCTCCAATACCTGACCCAGCTAGTTTATAACAGTGTTACTATTTTTTAATGTAACAATGCAGGGTGAGCAGCTTTTAACTGCTCCTTACAGTTTTTGCAATGTGGCCATAATGAGAACAGAACAGGTCCTAGATTCCAGGACATTTTTAGCAGGCAAACATTAACAAGGATTTCTTTTCTTTACCATTGCAACTGCTCTTACTGTGGTGATGTTCGAGTCTTCTGAATACTGATAGTAGGATTTCCAGAAGGAAATCTTAGCTTTGTACTATTGCATTTGATACTTTCCCTATCAAGCTCTTTGGATGCCATTTTCATAGATTTCAATCTGTGTCTATTTATTAATAGCATTTCTGACTTCACAATTTGCATTCGCAATCTTCTTTAAAATCTTCCTAAAATTTTCTTTCTTTTAAGTATGTTAAGCTTTCCCATAGAGGAAAATAGGCTAAGTCCATTTGGTCTAATTTCCCCCATGGGAAATGATGTGACTATAGCAATTAACAGATAAAAGAAAGCAAAAGGTATCATAGGTAACTTGACCTATCTACTGATTTAATTTTAGCTGAATGAAACTACAAATAAATTTCGAGTTTCACTCTAAATTAGGAAAGGAAATGAGTCAGACAACCAAGATAAAGTTGGCTTTCAGAAAATTCAGGAAATGAGAAACAAATCTATTTGCATTCTTATTGTTATTTGAAACAATATGTTCCTTCCTACTTTGGACTTGTATCATTCTCAAAAAAACACACAAAGGCCTTTTATTGAAGAGTTATTGAAGAGTTTAAGACAAAGGCATGGCCCATTTGAAGATTTTCATGAGTATGTGTTTACTTCCGGCCCTGAAATCAGTCTTTGAATGAGGAGTAACTGTTAGAAAGCTGGCCCATTGGAACTAGAAGAGGCAAGAACTCTTAATCCCAACTTTGTCACAGTCTGTGTGGTCTCATTTGCAGAATCCATCCTAGATCTGCTTACCTACATCAGACACGATTCACTTGTATTTGAAAAGTGCTTGAGGGTGTAAAACCCTAATTACCAGGGTTATTATTTTTTAATTAGCAAGTCTTTATTTTCGTCTCAATTCTCTTTTCTTAATACTCATGCTCACAAAATGTGGAATCTAAGTTTTTTTAAAAAATGTTTTTTCAATAACCTACAGAGGAGAATTATTTCTTCAAAACCATTTTAGTATATGATGAAAACTCTTCAAGAATCATTTTATTTAATTTACTATGACCTCATTCTTCTCTACAATAACAATTTGTCTCTTAAATAACAATGGTGCCAGAGAGATGCTTTCATAGGAGTAAACTCAAAAATAATTTCTGTATCTTTACTAGCTGGCCTTCCTTTTGAACCTTGTACTGTCCTAACTCGTTCCTGTAGGAAATTATAAAAATAACTCCCGTCCTAATGAGAAAACAAGTCTCCAAAGCATTATTCAGAGATTGTCATCCCCAGAGTTGTATTTGTACGTGACAGAGTTCTATTGTCTTATGTCATTATTCATGATCTCAAACTGTCTGTTCTAATTTCCAAGAAATGCTAAGCAAAAGGAGGGTTTCACATTCAGGAAGAAGTTTTTTCCCTTTCAATTAAAATGGAATTGTAGCTGGAAACATGGTAGATTAGATAAAGACCACTTGTTTATTTGTGAGTATCTACAAATGCTGCTGAGCCTCCTTTGTTACAAAGATTAAAAGGTGTAATTTGGGCAAAGGTTAGTCGTAAGAAATTCTCCTAATTCTATAAACAGAGTGGTAAATGTGAAGTTTTCATGTTGGTTTCATATTAAACCTGATGTTTTTTATGTTATCTTTGCAAAGGACATTCATACATCTTGGGAAATAAGTTTTATATCATAATTTTTTTACGTATATACTCAACTGAGTCTCTGAATAAAGAAATATAAGGATGCATTGTAATATGGGAAATGAGATTATATTTTTTATTTTTTGATATAACAATTAAAGGGCATTCTAGATTATTTTTAAAATACTACCCTTTATAATGCCAATTGTTGCAGAAAAGTGTACTGTATAATTTCAGCAGATATTAATATCAAGCTGTGAAAAACATTGTGATGATCAGCATCTTGCTTTTTGAAGGAATTTTAATGGATGAAAACACACATCAGTGATTCACTCTTCAATTTTTACAACATCCAAAAAATTGTTCTATTGTTTTTTTTGTCATTGTGTGCTGGCTCATTATGCAGGAATTAATTTTAGTTACATGCATAGCCTTGGTAGAAAAGGTAAAGAAACCATCATATTGTGTAGTCATTGGTATGCAAAGCCATCTGGTGGTATATTTTTACCTGTCTTCATCTCTAACTTGTCAAATCATTAAATGGCCTTCAACATTCATTGTACTGGAAGGAAAGGCCGTGCAGTAAACACATCACCCTCCATATATAGATTTACACCATCGTGAAATGGACGTTATTCAATCTTGGCAAGGTCGAGATTTATTTTACACAGCATTCAAAGACTAGAGCAGTTTAGTATCTGGCATTGGCCCCTGGTCATTTCAGTAAAACTTTCACTTGGTATCAACACTGTATTAAACATTTCTGGTCACAGGTTTCAAAGAAAAGAAAAAAAAGGTCATTGCTTTATACAGGGTGGACTTATAATTTTTATCTGAATATAAAAAAATCAAAACAAACTTCACGTGTATTCACTGGAAATTTAGCTTTCCTTCCTGTGGATGGAATAGGAAATTCTTCTCAGGTTGTCTGAAACCTACCTGACTAGATTTTTCACTCTTGAAAACCTTCCACAATTTTGTACCTGGGCCCATAGTTGACTCGGTGCTCTCCTACTTTTTCTGCACCTTTAGAAGGTTGCACTAAGGCCCAGCTCAAGCATCACTTCCTCTATGCAGCCTTTTCTGGCCCCCCAGATAGAACTTCCCTCCTCTGTTTTTCATCACCCTTTGCCCCACATTTCATTTATCTTCAATAACAATGCGTTATATTGATCTCTTTGCACATTTGTTTTGCCCAGTATACCATGGGATATTCAAGAGCGAAGACTATGACTTATTATTTTCTTTGCATCTCCAGGCAGAAACTAGCAAAACGCCTAGGGCGTAAAAAGTCAATTATAAATGTTTGTGGATTAATATGCAAATGAAAAGATTATGAATATAATTCTCTCACTTTTAACAAAACACATGGCTTCTACCTGGGGGGGATGTTTACATTTTCTATCCTGTATTATAGCAATAATATATGTGAAAAAGATTCTTAGTAATGATATGAACAACAATGCTTTATTAGGAATGTGGCCTGCAATCAATTGAAGCTATTGAAATCTTTCAAAATACTGTGTAAATGAAACAGACACAGTCACACTCATTAACAACTTCAATAGAAGCTTGGTGGCTACCATGAGCTACTCAGAGAGGTGCTGTGCGTTCAAACTTTTGAAATCAGGAATTGTTGAAACAGTGGTAAACAAGGAGATTGATTTCTTTGTTAATCCTACTGGCGGTAAAACATTTCTATACTGATATATCATTTATGAAATGATGATCTTGAATTTCATTTAAGATACTGTCCTCTTACCTCCATTCCTACCATTGACTTGGTGAGTAAGTCCAGGGATGACAATCGAATTGGATGAATGATAGGCTGTCACATGAAACATGGCTGACATCCTATGTCCTTTTGATATTCACTTATATAGTGGAAAGTTCACACCTACTGATCACCCTTGTGACAATTCAACTTCTTCTTCCACCAGTTAAAGAGAATGTTTCTGTCCTGCCCCTTGGCCTTTGCGGCAGCTCTTTTGTCTCCTGCGTGGGATCCTTGTCTCCAGTGGCTGGTGAGTTGATGTTATACTCCCTTCCTCAATGATAATTGTCCCCTGAACTGGACTTCTTTTTCTGTTTGTTTGTTTATTGTGGCAACATTGGTTTATAACATTGTATAAATTTCAGGTGTACATCATTATACTTCTATTTCTGCATGGATTACATCATGTTCACCACCCAAATACTAATTACATTCCATCACCACACACATGTGCCGCCTTATCCCTTTCACTCTCCTCCCTCCCCCCTTCCCCTCTGGTAACCACCAATCCAATCTCTGTATCTATGTGTTTGTTTGTTGTTGTTATTATCTACTACTTAATAAGTGAGATCATGTGGTATTTGACCTTCTCCCTCTGACTTATTTCACTTTGCATAATACCTTCAATGTCCATCAATGTTGTCACAAATGGCTGGATTTCAGCATTTCTTATGGCTGAGTAGTATTCCATTGTGTATATATACCACATCTTCTTTATCCATTTGTCCCTTGATGGGCACTTAGGTTGCTTCCAAGTCTTGACTATTGTGAATAATGCTGCAATGAACACAGGAGTGCATGTATCTTTATGCATTGATGTTTTCACGTTCTTTGGATAAATACCCAGCAGTGGAATATCCTTCTTATTGATACTTTGCTCACCAAAGTTATAATTTTTAAACTAGCTCATAAGAAAGTAGTCATCTTCTCCCAACTTCTAATGTTCAAATGTTAAAACTCTTTTATTTATCTTTTTCTGTCCATTTTTATAGTCTCACGTGGGCTACTTCATAATGTTGTTCCTAAAAGTCCTCTGGGTATCAAAAACTAACAGTGACCCCGGAGTGAGCTTGAATTCCTGACTCTTCTATCGCCTGTGGAGATATTTTTATTTATATCTGTAACCCTAACTATTAGCACTCTGTCTGGCATGTGCCCACTGATGAATAAGAGATTCTAAAGCAAATATTTACTGTGTATTGTGAGTCTGATGACGCCTGTGCTCCCTAGTTCTTTGGACCATCTCCAATACCTACCTACTCAATCCCACTCAGACTTCTACTTTCCTCCCCTTCACTCAAGCTCTGACCTTTTCTCCCTGCACCTCACAGTGTCAGTGTCCTTGTTCAGATGTACAAAGCAGCAGCAAAGCTTTGAGAGTGGCGCCTGATTTGTGGACATGGTAGGTACAATCTCAGTTTCCTTCATCTCACTATATTAGCATTTCCTACTGAGTTTATAAAACTAGAATTTATCCTTACCTAGGGTTGAAGTGAAGATGTATTCTATCAGACATTGTGTGTGTGTGTGTTCTGCATACCAGAGGTATATACAGGGAAGTGTTTAGATCTGTTTAATCTTGCAGTTTATATTGAAGGTTATAATGATGAGGATTATCTGAATATTTACATTTATAAATGGAGCCAAAAGACTTTAAGCAATGAAAGTACTTAATACAAATATGTGATGAGAAAAATATCATGCCAATGTGGTCTTAGCGTTTTAACAAAGCAAAAACACCCATCTCCTTTTAGAAAAATGGCGTACTTTGAGTCCAGGTTTACCCTCCTGACTTTCAACATCACATATTCATTCTTCATCAAACATCAGGAGAGTTATACTTTGACTGCTGGATGTAAAGATTGTCCAGGAACCACAAGTGGATCAAGTTAGCAGATGCAGATACGTCTGACATGGTGTGTTGAGAGGCATGAGTTCCCATCCTAACA
Organism: Ceratotherium simum simum; assembly: GCF_057802395.1. Lineage (NCBI taxonomy): Eukaryota > Metazoa > Chordata > Mammalia > Perissodactyla > Rhinocerotidae > Ceratotherium > Ceratotherium simum. The sequence continues at coordinate 17,634,246 of NC_141926.1, forward strand.
GTCTTCCTCAGCTGGCTGGATGTTCTGAGACAAGTCGTCCACCTTCTGGTGTCTTAGAATATGGGGCTTGAATTAAAGCATCTATAAGGCCACTTACAAATCACTGAATTTGTGATTTTTTTCATTGTGGTAAAAAACACAAAGTTCACTATCTTAACCATTTGTAGGTGTACAGTTCAGTAGTATTAAGTATATTCACATTGTAGTGAAACAAATCTCTAAAATTTTTCATCTTACAAATCTGAAACTCTATATCTGTTACACTACACCTCCTCTTTACCGCCTCCGCACAGCCCTTGGTAACCACTGTTCTACTTTCTGTCTCTACAAATTTGACTAGGTCCTTTTATAAGTGGAATCATTTAGTATTTGTCTATTTGCGACTGCCTTATTTCACTTAGCACAATGAACCTAAAATAATGAACCTTAAGGTTCATCCATGTTGTAGGATATAACAGGATTTTCTTCCTTTCTAAGGTTGAGTAACATTCCGTTATATGTATAAACCACATTTCATTTGTCCATTCATCTGTCAATGGACATTTGGGTTGCTTCCACTTCTTTGCTATTTTGAATAGTGCTGCTATGAACACAGGTATGCAAATATCTCTTTTAGACTCTGCTTTCAGTTTTTTTGGCTATATACCCAGAAGTGGGATGGCTGGATCATATGTACTTCTATTTTTCATTTTTTGAAGAACCTCCTTACTGTTTTCCATACCTACAGCTGTACCATTTTATAATCCCACCAACAATACACCAGGGTTCCAATTTCTCCACATCCTCGCCAGCACTTGTTATTTTTTGTTCTTTTTTGTTAGTGGTCATCCTAATGGGTGTGAAGTGACATCTCATTGTGATTTTGGTTTGCATTTAGCTAATGATTAGTGATGTTGAAAATCTTTTCATATGCTTGTTGACCATTTGTATTTTATCTTTGGAGAAATATCTATTCCTTTGCCCACTTTTTGATTGGGTTATTTGATTTTTTGTTGTTGAAATGTAGTTCTTTATATGTTCTGGATATTAGCCCCTTATCATATATACAATTTGCAAATATTTTCTCCCATTCCGTGGGTTGCCTTTTCACTGTATTGATTGTGTCTTTTGATGCACAAATTTTTTTAACTTTGATGTAGTCTCATTTGTCTATTTTTGCTGCTCTTGTTTCATGTACTTTTGGTGTTACATCCAAGAAATTATTGTCTAGTTTAGTATGACGAATTTTCCCCCATGTTGTCTTCCAAGAGTTTTAAATTTGTGATTTTTAAAACTTTATCATTTTTTTAAATCAGAGAAGAATGTATTCGTTGAGTGTGCACCATGAAACTAAACAGAAACGTAATTTTACAATGATTAGAATTGTTTTACATTTTTTGTCTCAGTGTTTGTGTCTATAACCAACTAATCAATCCATTTTGCTGTACGTGTAAAACTATTATTGGAAGTGTTGATAATCTATTTCAGAAATAGAAAAATGCTTCAGTTGAATTATATACGTCAAGTTGTTGTCATATAAGACTATTGATTATCCTTACGACAATTCTTATGCATTTCTTTCTCTGTTTTTTTATCAAGTACTCTCTCACTCCTCTCTGCTTATTTAAGTTAAGCCTTCTTGTAAGGCCCAGACAAAACTCCACATATGAAGGCTTATTCTGTTTTTTCATTCCATGTGGATCCCTTTTCTCTCTGAGTTAGTTCGTACTTATTCTTTCTATGCTTTAACTCTCTGAATACTAACTGCTATTGTTACAGTTTTGTTTGTAAGCGAAGGACGTTCAGTAAAGTGGAAGTTTACTCCTGTGTGGTTGAAGGGGAGCCAAACTATTTCTTCCGTGAAATCTCTGTGTCTTCATTGTTAAACCTAGGAATCAAATAGCAAACTCTCTCTCATATTCTGAGACTCCGTGATGCTTGTGGTTGCTGTACCATTGATAGAATAAGATCGTAATTGCAGGGAAGGGGTAACAAGACTGTGCCATATGAGCTGTGATCGCCTCTGGGGCACAATATAATAGGAGCCGTGGATAAACAGGAACCTCTTTGTGGTAGGAACAGCAATGGATGCCAATCCAAGACCAACGTAATTGCACAAAGACAGAGAGGAAATAACTCAAAGTGCTGACACTAGATGAAGAAGGAGTAGCCCAAAGTGTTAATACTAGTTATCTCTGAATTATGAGTTGATACTTGACTTTTAATTTCTTTACATGCTTCTTCATTTTTTTAAGCATTCTACAATAGCCTATATTGTTTTAATAGGGAAAGAGTTAAGTGAAAAGGAGACAGAGAGTGAAGGAATTCACAGAGAGCACACTAGAATCAGGAAAGAAACTCCTTCCACCTCCAATGTCTTTCCTGCTCTCTCTGCTGACAGAGCTTTACATTCTGGCAGCTATTTAAAGGGCTTTTGCTGAAGGCGGCCAATGAAGAGTGAATTTTTATCTAGAAGGAAATAAATTGATAACTGGCACAACCACCACGTTCACTGGAACAGTTGTTTATTGTAGGATCTTTTTGTATTGTTATTTAATTGTTTTTTTTCTCGATGAGAATTTATAATAATTATAGAGATATAGCATTGTTTATGTCTGAAAAAATATGAAAAACTTGTAAATGGGGCTGAAAGGTGGGCAGCATGTCCTTTAAGTGGCATGAGAGGCAAAGGCCACCCAGACTTTATAAAGGACAATAGTTCTAAAAGTGTGGTCCGTGGACCAACAGTTTTAGCATGATCTGGAAACTTAAGAGATATGCAAATTTACAAGCTCCATCTAAGATCCACTAAATCAGAAACCCCAAGAGTGGGTCCCAGCCGTTGGTATGTTAACAAGCCCTTCAGGCTGACCTGATGTGTGCTGATATTTGAGAACAAATGACCTGGGGTAAAGTACTTAGTTCAATTCATTATCTACTATTGAATAAAAGCCCCGGACTTAATGAAGTTACTTGTTAATTGAAGAATTTTGTCCACTCAGTAAATCTGTTATGTGGAACAGATAACCCCAAAATTTTAGTCTTCACAGAAACACATAAAACTACTTTTCTTAACCACACCCACCTTTTCTATACCTTCTTAAAGTGAGAGAATTGGACATTTTCATTAACATAACCGCAAAATAGAATCACTATATAGCAAGGAAAATAAGGAGCAAAAATATATAAACTTGAAATTATGCTTAGTCAACAATGTTTCAGTATTCAGTCTACTTAGAAATTATCCAGGTGCCCAATAATTATGCTTAGTTAAATAAAATAGACTCTTGGGCACAGGCTTTCATATTGATATCCTTTTGACAACTTTCAAGCTGCCATGGTTGGCTACATCAGAATTTCCAGGACTTTTTTTTTAGTCTGGAAGCAGATGTAATTTATGAAAGTACACTGCTGACCCAAGACCCCTTGGAATAAACAGGACTGAATGAACTAACGAGGGGATATACTTGTAGTTATTTTTGGCCATATTATAGGCATTATTTTAAATATTTTATTATTTATAGATATTTGAGAAAGCCCTTTTCATTTCTTCATGATTTATCTCTAACCCTCAATTTAGCAGACTGTGTGTTTGTGAAGTTAAATGAACAATTTTAAATGACGTCTGAGTCCCACTGACCTACTTAGAACTCAGAAACAAATACTTTTATTGAGTCTTCCTCATTTTCGTGGTAATATAGTTCTTCACACAGATTCAGTAAGATCTGTCCTCCTTTTTACTGGGATAAAGCTGACCAAATCAATTGTGCAACCAAGGCCATATATCAAGGGCTGTATTTGAGAAGGATGCTCATTGCATCAGACATGACAAGCACACTTTTAAGAAATAAGGAGTGATTTGTGTGTGAAGCCAATTTCCAGGGATCCCTACCAAGAACTGGTTTGCTTCCTGGCTTATAGGGTCCCAATCTTACAGGTGGTAATGAGGGTCACTTCCTGGCAGGAATTCCTCCAAAGTTGTAGGTTCTACAGGTGAAATATGGTGGAAAGAGTTTCATGGGCTTTAGTTTCCTACTCTTGGGATAGAATTATGAATAATAGAAGCTAAAAATCCAATCCAAGATTCTTGATGAAAACTTAGTAATGGAAGTTAATTGTGTGGCCTTGATAGTTGTCCTAGATTTGCACAGCAAACTCAAGGAGGTCTATATAGTTAACTAACAATCTTGCTGCACCTGTGTTTATAATCATGACCGATCTGATGATACTAGCATTTTTTATGATTATCGTAATAACTTTCAGAGATTAAAGACATTGTCAGGAAAATTATATGAATCTTGGAAATAAGGCAACAATTTGGGCAGGGATATTTTTAATGTCATACACAGGAAAGATCACATAAGTTTTATCTAGAGGAATATACTTAGGGAAATATACTAGGGAAATAGTTCAAATCACTATTTATTATTGATCAATAATCCAGACTTAGAGAAGTTATGTAAACTTACAGATTTTTTGTTCAGTTAAGATGGAAATAATTTTTATTGGTACAATAGGTAGTCCCAAAAGTCTAAGGCCCTACTGGGCATTAATCTGCTTTGTATCTAACCCAGTAATCTTATTCTAGCATTGCCTGTTTATTCTTAGCTTCTCAAATGCTCTTTGAGTCAATCATAACATCTGACTCTTTCTTTCATAATTTAATGATTTCAGTAAAATCTTCGACATGTTGGCCTTTTATATTTGCCTGAGAGTCATAATTTTTAATCAGTCGACAATTACTATTTATTTTTGTTTTTAATAGAGTATATATCCAAAGGGATCTTTGTTTAGCATATTTTGTGTTTTAATTACTGTTAGTTTAATTAGTATTTATTTTTAAACATGCAAATTTAAAATGTTTTGTTTTCTTTGCAATTTTAAGCCAATTTTCTTACTCTGCAAAAAGTTAGAAAACATTTCCAATCATTTCTAAATGTTCAATTAAGTCTTCAGGTGATTAAATTTTATTAAAAATAATTCCAATTTTAAATTGAGTTAATCCATTTTAGTAAGCATTTCAAATTACGTTTATTTATTCAGTATTACTAATCTTCTCAAGCATTTCAAATACCTGACTTGGTACACTTATAAATCCAGTAAGCAAAATCTTTCTAAGCATTTAATCGTGTATCTGAATAAATGAACTTATAAACATAGTTAATCAAATTATCTTATTTTAATAAACAAAAAGACCCAAAACATAAAATATACATAAAGCTACAAAATGACTACAAATTTTATTCTGCCTGTAAAATTAGAATATATACAAAATTATCAATGATCCATTATATCAATTCTAAACAATTCTAATCTCATTTTGAGATTAGACATTTACTCACTCAACCTAAAGGAAGAGAATCACCACATCTGATTGGCCATAGCAAATATATTTACAGTTTTAGAGGTTTGAGACCCATACAGTCCTTCCAGGACATTTCTAATCAATGTCCCAGGAAAACAAACTGAGTCTCTTCTTGTGATCACTCTCTGCCTGCTCACCCAATGTTTTTTCTCCAATAACATCCTTCATACCTTTTACTGCCTGATTTTTGTTAATGGGGTTCTCTATTTTATTTTACATTCATATTCATCTTATCACCTATCATTTTATAACAATTTTTTATTCGGGGTTAGCTGTGCACAGCTAACTAAAACTTTGCTGTCCTAAACATTCATTTTATAATTTCCCTCTCAACTAATGAATGTTCCTAGCTAGGTCTTTTTTGAGCATCACTTTATATTCCCACATAAGAAAGAAGATTGCACCTCAGCAACACTTTTGCTATAACCTTACGTTCAATATTTGTGAAAATTAATAGGCCATATAATATTCTTATAGGAGGAAAATATAAGATATCACTTTATCCTCATAACTGAAAAGAGAGCTAGAAGCTTTATTAATCATATGGTCATTGCAGTAATATGTATGTGAAAAATAAAGCAATGGTCTTACTATAGTAGCAGCAGAGACAGAATGGGAGAGAAAAATATAAACTCTCTTATTAATGTAGATATCATAAAATAATGATTAATTAGATATTTAAAAGCCTGGTTTCCCTGGACTTCAGTTTGGACTAGATTATCTCTATGATTTCTTGCACTTTATAAAATTCTATGATTCTGTGATCAAAGATGAGGGAGGATTTAAGTGCCTGCATTTTCAAATGTTGGGAAAAAACAAAAACAAAAACAAAATAATGGGGATGGAGGGAAGGAAGGAATAGAAATGCTGAGTATAATTTTGAGTATGGGTCTAGTCTTTAAGTTACGTTGGGACATCCAAGTAAGGAGATCTGGCAGACAGTTGGACTTATAGGATTGGATCTTAGGCAAAATATTAGTTTTGGAGATACGCTGCTTGGTATTTTTCTCAAATTATTTATTTAATCGTGGGGTTCTCTGTAATAAAATTATAAGCCAATGAGCACAGATGCCATTAATTTTTATTTAAAACAGAGACCACATTAAGCGGTGCTGGGCACAAATGAGTAGAAGTGAATTACAAGGGGCTCGTCTGGATCCAATGATGGAGTGTTTGAGTACGTAAGCTGGTACAAATAACAGACTTGACTTGCTTGAGCTTTGGTTTATTACTGGACCAGGAAACAAGCATTACATAGGATATATGAGTAAAGAGTGAGTATGAGTAAAGAAAACAGTGGAGTTACACATTTCTTCCATGTTTCCGTAATTCATCACAAAGGCATAGCAGAACTATAGTGGTCACTTACAGGTCACGCCCACCAGGGAAGAGTAATCAAAGAAGTAAAGGGGCAATGCCATCACTATGAGGGAGAAGCCACCTCATCGTTCAGGAAAAACCCCAGCTGCTTCACAATGGTATACTTGAGGCTCCTAGGTTGTACTGTGTCACCAGCCATGGCCTTCAAAGGGCTGTACAGAAATTAGAGTTTCTGATATTTGTGTAATGATATGTCAAAGCATCTTTATGAGTCAACAGATTTGAGGTTCTGGTTAAGAAATTACCTGTGGAGTCAGACTAAATAAATTTGAAATTTGGCTCTGCCTTTGCTAACCTAATGACTGTGCGCAAGTTACTAATCTTCTCTGGGGTTTAATTCCCCTTAAGGATAGTGAGATAATAATGCATAGTACTTTCTCAAAGTGTTGGTGGGAGGATAAAAAAAAAAAAAACCCAGTTGACATTTGTAAAGGTTTAAACAATGGCTGGCATAAAAGAAGTCTTTGAGAAATGTTCACTGTTATAATATATAACCCAATTGATCAATTACCCTGAGAAATAGGTTGCACCCATTTCACAGATAAGGAAACTGATGAAGGGGTTATGCACACCCCAAGAAAAATGTAGATTTAAAGTAAAAGGGCAAAGCTGGGAGAACTCAGAGCTTCTGGGCCAGATGATTTTGCCTTCATAACATTCATCCTCAGTTATCAAAATGTATACATGGGTTCCTGTTGGGACTCATGACTCTGTAGGGAAAGAAATAGTCAAAAGATAAATGAAAATTAAGAATAATTTAATTATGAACTTAATCTATTGTACAATCATAAAATTTGCAAATTTTTAGTTTGGAACAAAATGTTTTATTCAAAAAATTATTTTAATCAATATGAGTGCTTAAGTGTTGTGTAGAATACAATAATCTGTTACATTTTCAAAGCCTCTTTACTTCCCAATGGCAAAATCTAAGTCAATGTAGAAGATGAAATATGATGCCTCTGATTGGTATATGATTTTGCAGAAAGAGAGTTAAGAGGTGTGGGCAATTGTTTCAACTTAGGACAATTAAGAATAACATTATTTGAATTTGGTATTAAAGATTGAATAAACACAATACGAACAGGAAGAGGAAACAGCATGGATATGTGTTGGCCGCATACAGAGAGAAAATAGAAATATAATGGAGAATTATAGAGGAAGAGAAAAAAAGGAATAAACAGTAGGAGAAGAGGCTGAAAGAGTGATGGATGGAGTGTAAAGAAATAAGAGGAGAAGAAGGGAGGAAGCAGAGAAGATCTGTTACAGTATTAATCAATGTAGTTCTCTCAGATGGTACATTACCATTATTTTGGCTGGTATAACATCTCTTATTACTGCTTCTTAAAGAGATCATGTGCTAATGAAAAATTCTTCTAAACTGTACAATTTCCATTATATCTTAAATTTTAGCAGTTCCTCCTTGAATGAGGGCAGCCATTGTAGTTTCCTCAAGGAAATATTTTCCTTGACTCTATGGATATTGGCCAGGCTGATGATGAGCCTTTGTGGTTTTCACATTCCCATCCTCCACAAACAATATGTGATGGGCTGGATCAAGACCCCTTTGCAGATTGCTATCTTTATGTAAAGCATTACCATTGCAATATAAGCAAAGGGTGAGCAGATAATCACAGATAATCACTTCTGGAAGTTGCATGCCTTAAATACATATAGAGTATCTAGATATTAGATATATATTTTATTTGACTTCACAGAAGGAAAAAGACTGGCATAAAATGGGGAGTGGGGGTACAAAATCAAGAAGTCATACATGTATTGATTTGACTTTCTATTAGATGGATTGCCTTGAATGCAATTAACAGAAAACCCCGACTAAATTGGATGAGCATTATATTAAGGGAAGTTATTATCTCACATGACATGATCCTCAAGTACAAAGAAGCACCTACCAGGGTAGGTGAAAGATCCAGCTCCATTTTTCTCTGGTTCTCTTGGCTCTTTCTTCCTCCGTGTGTGGGCTTTACCCTCAGAACTATATCAGTGTGGCTCCCACTGTTCTAAGCCTCAATTTCAGACATACAATGCCTAGAGGAAGAAAAGGGAATGTCCTTTGTTACAGGTGAGGAAACCGTACCTAAAGTGATCCAGTTTACATATATTCATATTTTGCTGGTCAGAACTAGCAAAGGAAATCTGGCTACATAGATAGCTTAGCCAAATCAGGATTCTCTCTATGCCTTTCCTTCATACTTCAAAGCAGCCTAATATGTATGAATACATGGGAGAGAAACTGGGAAATATATGCCCAACTATTACTGAGGAAACACAACTCAAATATAAATATTATATCATCTTGCTACCTGAAGTTGAAAACTTTTTCATTGTGCAGGTATGTGGTAAAGAGTAAGTGTTGTTTCTGCCCAATATTCATTCTCCTCTTCTTCTACACTAAAATAGCTGACCACTATGACTGACTGGCTAAAAATTCCCCAGCCTCTGAGGTAAGCTGGATCTGGTCCCTATGAGGCTAAATTCTGGCCTATTTGTGATAAAAGTAGAAGTGGTCTGAGTAACTTCTGGGAAATTTTCCTAAAGGGAGTGATTTACCCTTCTCCTACTCTTTTCCTCCTTTCTGCTGGAGGATGGTGACGTAATGGGTGGAGTTGGAGCAACCATCTGAGACCAAGAGGTGAAAGTTGTGTGCTTAAGATTATAAAGCAAAAGATAGACATTTCTAACTTCCTGATTAATGTGCAGCTTCCATAGAGGCTGTGGACTGAGTACATTTATGTGAGAGAAAAATAAAATTCTGCATTGTTTAGGCCACATTATTTGGGGCTTGTGGTCTTTGATTTCCAAACCTACTATTAATTAATATTGATGAATATATTAAGGAGAAGCCAGGAGGTAAATGATCAGCTTCTACTTAAAGAAAACAAATCTTTAGTACTTCCTTGCAGATTACAACTGAAGACTTTATACATACCATTTTTGGTCAGTTTAATTTATTCTTAAAATTAAGAAAACAATTCTTATGGGAAGACAATATTGTTTTGAATAAACTCATTCCAGAAATCAGTGATGCAATGTAAAAACATTTCAAATTGTCACTTTATCGGATCATATTTTAAAATTAGGGAAAATATATATTGTTTCTTACAAATGAAAGATTTCTAATCTCAAAGCAGTTACAGAGAACACTGCACAAGCAGCCTTTTTCTTGATAATTTTAATCGTGGTGTGCCTTTTCCCTGAATAGGCTCAATATTGATTTTGGTCCTGGTTACAACATAGTTTGCTTATTAACTAGACCAAGCTATATAGATATTTGCTTTTAAAGTGTAAGCTAATAAATCTTTTAATAATAGTTTAATAGCTGTTGATTTTCTTCTATAAGCAATGATTTAAACTTAGTGAATTCTTATTCCTTTAAAATATTCAGATTGATTTAAAAGCAGATTTTAATTATTCCTATATCATCCTTATATAATAAAAACTCTGGTTATATGATCATGTATTTTAAATATTGTGGTGGAGGGCAATTACCCAGTACCTAGTGTAATACATATGGATTTGATAACATGGAAATTATTTCCTCTTTCTAAAATATTTTATCAGATTCCCTGGTGGAAATCAGTATGTTTTGTCACTGTGAGAGCTTTTAAGAAATAAGAAAAATACATCACGATTTTCAAATGTGAGCCCAACTGTATAAATGCTATTAAATAATCGTGAATCACGTGAAGGAACAAGTAGGAGTAAAACTAGGCCAGCCAGGTTAACCAAATAAAAATACATTGCATTTTATCAGGCAGCCCAAGTACAGACTCCTTACTTAATTTAACCATTCTGATTAATCAGTGTGAACTAGCCCATTGCTCCATATTTCTAGATTAAAATGCATTAGTTCAAAAGGGAAAGGAAGTGAATTATCATTCATTAAATGTTATATGCCAAGCATTGTTGTATGTGGAACTGTTAGAACATAATGTTTCCTTCCTGACCACAGCCCTAAGTGATAGGTACTGGCATTCCCAGTTTATGTATGTGAGAAAATCTACTCACACGCCTTTGTTAATTACCCAAAGTCTACAGAGAGAAAACAGTGAACTTGGCATTTGCACCCAACTCTATTGGACTTCAAAGTCTTTTTCTTTCTAGACAAGGAATTAGCCATTACCCTTCGAGTTCTGCTTGTTCTCCTTTGTCACTTTTCTATATGCCTAAGGAGACTGGCATTTGTAAAAGTAAATCAGTGGCTCCCTTATTCTTTGGCATCTGGTTGGATTTAGCTAGTGGGAGTTACCAGCAGACAATTAGGGAGATCAACCTCAGGTCTTGATAGTTTACCATGGACAAGCATGTTTAGGATAGGGAAAACTTCAGGGATAGGAGTAGATTGTGGAGGGAGGAAAAGAACTAGAATCTATCTGTCCTTGGATTGACACTGGATGATGGTTAGGTATTGTTATATCAAAAGTTCTCTCAGAGATACTGTCATTTAATACATTGGTAAGTAATTGTATACTCGGATTATTCATGATAAAATGATGTGGTTAAAGAATCAGATGAGCTAGCTCTCATGGGCCCTTTAGTGGGGAAGATGAGAGAATATTTTTATAAACGTTAATAAATATGATTGCAAATTATGATAAATGCTTTAAAGAAAAGCTCTGAATGAAACGAGCAATTGAAACATAAGGATTTGATTAGAAGGGGGCGTCCAGGACAGCTATTCCTTAGTAAGTGTCATTTATTCTGGGGCCACCACAATGACTAGCATTGGTTAACAAAAAGTGGGAGGGATAGTACGCAAGAAACAATAGAGATAAAGAGAAATAGTGTAGTAGGAATTGGGGTTAAAGACAAAAATAGAGAAGAGATTATGTAGATTAATTTTGGTGGGTGAGAGTGAGGTAAATAGGAGTTCAGTTTTACATAAAAGTTGGATACACGGACTTGGAGTTTTAAAAGAGTGGGAGTCTGGAGATATAAGTTACAAACAGATCAAAAACAAGTCCATATGTTGAGCAAGAGAGCAAAAACAAGTCCACGTATCCTAAGTTTTGGCACAAAATCTTTGACAAAGCGATTGTAAAGCCTTCAGAAGCTTAATGTTTATTTCTCTGGCATTCCCAGAGTAAAACCTTAAGCAGAACCATACTGAGCCTGAAAAGTTTGGTCCAAAAGTTTGGTTGGAGCAATAGCGGCAATATTGCTAACCCTCTATTCCATCATTTGCAATGAGCTATAACACATCCAACAAATCAGATATCTTGGTCTCTTTGATCCTGCCATGCTTTCCAAAGCCAAGCCAACGTAATGCTATGCGACCGTTTAGTCTGGGTTCAGAAGTGTTTGGCATCTCTCTACACAGTAGCAAGCTAATATGTTTGAGGAAATAAACAATTGTACGGGTGGCCCCCTCTGCATGTTCAAACTGGAATTAATATCCCCAGGGCTCTTTGAAGCCCTGACTTTAATAACATAAACAAACAAGGGAAGATATCAGTGATTGCAACCAGTAAAATATAACTTAATTTAAAAATTACCAAAGAAAGTGAAGCCGTTTCAAGTGCATAGGCAATGAAATAAACACGTGAAGATAAGTGAGCAAAAGCAGCCAAATTAATGCCTCTCTTATAATGGTTTATTATCAAATACGGTAAACACATATATACACATACACTCATCGACAGACACACATACACATACACACACAAACAGCATTTTTGGCTTACACTGAGAACAATCCTGTGTATGGCCCTATGAAGGAGAGGAGAATTGTGTAAAGTGGAGAATGGAAGGGTTTAGAGTTAGACTGGCTCATGGATGGGGGCAGAACCTAAGGGACCAGAGCCTGGTGTAGGTTATTAATTAGGAATTTAATACAACAAGTAGTGCTTAGGGTAGCTGACTTTAGTAGGCATGAGAAAGGTCCAGTTTAGGGAAAGGCTATTCAGACAGACAGCGACATCTGTAAGTTGAGTTTCCACACAGGCAGACCATATGAGGGATGATTATCAGAAGGTAGCAGAGAGCCAGCCACCAGATAGAGATATAGGATTAGGACTTTAGTACTAGGAGGAAACCAGGAAGGATAAGATGCTTTGACTTAGGCTTAAAATGTACAACAGAAGACTGATGAGCAGAAGTGCGGTGTGAGGTGCAGATTCCATCTCTGGAAATTAGTACAGACCCCATCTCTGGCATTGGTACAAGTATTAGAATACAACAAAAAGTTAAGGTGACGGTATTGCCAAAAATGAGAGGTAAATTTGAGTTTTTCATCTTGCTCTTAAATTTGGCCAGAGCACTCATCATAAGGATGCGAGAGACCAAGGCTATAAATGAGAGTCCAGTGGTTCAGCTGTAGATAAAGAAGCCTGCAGAGAGTGAGTATCAGTCAGTCTCACTGATGGCTTGTATTATAGTGACAAGAAACTAAAATAAAAGGATTTGATCACTTTATTCATTAATCAATCTTCATAGATAGAAACAGAGTTAAGGATATACACATAGATATACGGATATATTCTGTTATATCTTAAGCTATTTGATTAAATATAAAGCATTTATCATAGTCTATCAAATATCAAATGTTATTTTTATGTAAGTAACATGTAAAATGTCTCTAACACTAATTTTCAATGGTCATGAGTCATGTTCTTTTTGGTAACACCCCAGGTGTCAAGGTTTCTTTAAAATTGGACATACTATTAGAGTCCCAGCCAACATCACTAGGTAACGAGAGAATCTTTGAATGGAGTTTGCACGTGAACGTTGTGCAACCAAGAAAAGAAAAGGCATCATGCCAATGGCCTAGATTTATGTTCTGCATAGTTTTGAATTTATTTTTGTAGACGATCATCAAATTTTAAGAAAATAAACCACCTCTACCAATTTTTATACTCATTGTTGTGGCAGAGAATATGTATTGATTAAACTCCTCGCAGATATCTTTTCAGTGGGGTGGGTCATGTGACTTAGTAATGGCCAAAGTGTGGCCAAGGAATGGCTAGAAATGAAGCATGATGCTTACAAGCCCATAAATATTCCCAAGAGATCATGCATTTGTATTTTCGTCTGTTAGCTGAATGGAAGGACTGCAAGGATGTAAAACAAGGCAGAGCCAAAAGGATGAAAGAAACCTCAAACTCCTAATTGCCACTTGGAGGGGAGACTCCCAGGATAGCTGTCTGATCTCAAGGATTAGCTGTGTGTTGGACTATTGTGTGAGCCAGAAATAATCTTTTATCTTGTTAAGCCATTGAAATTTAGGGGTTACTCAGCCTATCCTTACTTCTAAATGTCTTAAATTTTATTATCATTTAAACTTAAGTAGGCAAAGGATTTTAAATGTTTTTTTGAAAACTTGAAAAACACTAGGGAATATAAAAACAAGCAAGTCTTATGGTCCTTTAGTGGTCTATATTTAAATGTCTAAGAACCTAGTTTTGTGTCAAGAACACCAGCAAAATATTACAAGAGTGATTGACCCTAAAATCTTTATCATATCTAAATTCTCAGTGAATATACAGTCTATAAATTATTTTAATGAGAACAAATTCATCCCTTTGTGTTTGAAGTGGCTTTTGAATAAAAGTATCCTGTTATAATACAGGAAGGAAGTCCCCAGTTACCCCAAATAAGCTAGCTATAGATTCTAAGTGACTAAGTAAGCAATATTTTTAATGTTACAAATCAAAAAATATTATAGCATGCAAAAATTTGTTAATTAATACAATACCAAAAGACAGTGATAAACTGAGCAAAAATTTGCAACTCATGAAAGACAAAGCATTAATATCACCAATAGAGACTTTCTATAAAAGGTTAAGAGACACAAATAATGAACAGGAAAATAGACATGGGATGTTTACCACTACATAGCAAATGAAAGGCAAAAGACCTCAAATATATGAAAACATAAATTTTCAAAAGGAGTCAGAGAATTAAGTGGAAAAAGAGATATCATTTTTAGCCCATTATCTACTTTTTAAAAAAAATTCTAATGTTTTTTCCTCAGCATTCCCAGTGCCAGAGTGCTATCCTTTAAATATAATGGTACCAGTACTTAACGATTTATGATGATAAATGCTTATTGGCAAAAATGGAAACATCCCTAATGCCCATCAGTTGAGTAGAGATTGAGTAAATTATAGTGCAGCTTCATCATGTAATACTGTGTAGCTTAAATAACAACAACAAGCTCTCAATATATAAGGTGGAAGCATGGTTGTGATTTATATTAATGAGTAAATAAAAATAAAGGTACAGAGAAAATTGTATAATATAATCCTATCTTTGTAAAACATAACATGAAACAAACAAATGAAAAAACTTACAGGTGCATGTATGTCTGTGTGTATGTATGTATTTATCCTATGGTCATTTCAGGCTTCATATGTTCCAGGTGATCCTGGAATACATCAGCGAAACAAAAGAGAAAAAAACCCTGAATGTGAAAAGCTTACATTCCAATAGTGAGAGACAGACAATAACAATAAAAGTAGTGAAAGTAAAATGTAGAGTATGTTAGAAAGTAATATGTGCTGTAGAAAGGAAAGAGGGCAGAATAAAGGGGCTGCAGAATTGGGTGGGAATGTGAGTTGCTATTTTGAATGTAGTGATGAAGATTCATTTCAGATCATGTTCCCTTACAGGGATGGGGCCTTAGCAGATTTTAAGACATAAGAACTAGGGAATGCAAAGCCTGATCAATTAAGAGATGAACGCCTGCCATTGGTACAGACTACTTAAGATTAAGATTGTGGATCCTTCCTTAATAGTCGTGAAATGAATGTACATTTCAAGAAACTGCTTGCTCTAAAGTCATTAAAATAACTGAAGACTGTCTGAAACAATAACAAATAAAAATTTTATCAACAATAACAAGAATTTGTAAATTATCCTTTTGGAAATACGGATAGAAGGAAAAAACAGAACTATTAAAATATTACAAAATGATAAAAGTGCTATAAAACAGCAAGAAGAAAGATTCAATTTTATCCCAAAGATTTTTATAGAAAATATAGTATAACTTTCGATAATGGCTGTTGTCTACTCTTATTTAAATAAAAGAACACACTAAAACTGTTAACTGTACACAGACAAATGAAAAAGTCAATGGAACAAAATGAAAGTGAGAATACAGCAAAGTAAATAGGTTAAAATGTTGCAAGTTTTAAGTAAAGGAAAGTCCAATTCAAAGTAACTTAACCCTTAAGAAAATATATTATCTCACTTAACTTGAAAGTTCGGTTAGGGCAGGCTTCAGGCAGGGTTTGATCAGAGCTCTTGTATTCTTTCCCAGTTTCTCTCTCAGTATTTCTCTTCTTTTCAGGTTGAAATTGGTATTGGCTTAGCTTCTCTCAAAGTAACAAAATAGCTGAAGCAGTTGCGTAATTTACATCTATAAACCCTAAACACTGTCCAGAAGAAGGAAGAGTTCCCTTTCTACAACTTGGCTTGAGTCTGATTGAAGCAAGTCAGATTGAGTGTCCAACCCTGAACCAGTTTTCCCAAAGGGATAACATTTTATGGGTTGTTGGATCACTCAGATTTCATCTCTGGAGCTGAGAGAAGGGTCAATCAAACACACAAACCTCAGGACTCCTACAGGGTGGGGGGTGGTGGAATGGAGGCCAGGAAGTCAACCAACCATGCCCAATAAAATCATCGTTAGTCGCAGTAAATAGTAAAAGCAACATTGTGGAAAACACTAATTAAAGAGAAGAAAGACTAGAGAAACTCTTCCAGAGAGCAAAAGGAATTAATTGGAAACGAGAGAGTATTTGGTACATAGAAAAACAAATCACAAATAGAGAATCTGCAAATAAGGAAACAGAATACACAAAACAAAAATGATATTCAATAGCATGATGGAAGAAAACGTGACACTGGAAAGGGAACAGACTGGAAAGCAGAAACTAACATAAAATAGAGTGTGGTGAAATTGTTAAATCTCAATGAGAAAAAAATTATCAGCTATCTCAAGAAGAAGAAATTGTTCCCAAATGAGTTGAAATTAGGCACTCTACTGTATATTTTCCATACATGACCCTACTTAGTTTCAAACTTCACTATTATAAAACTATAAGTCCTATCATCTCCTTCTGGTGCTTGAGGAATTGAAGCTGCAAGGATTGAAAAAGCACAACTGAGAGAGTTGCCAAGCTTCCATTTGAACCCAGGCTCACTCAAAACAAAATCGGCATGTCTTCAATTGTCCCATTTAAGAAAGCAAAATGAAGGGACAGCTTGCCAGCAGTTTGAATAAAAAGTGGAACTCTGTTACAGCACTCTTGCTGTTGATGTGAACTTGCAACGACCATGGAAACTAAATACTCATTATACAGATAAAGGAATAGGAACACCGTCCTCTCCTCTCCCCGCTGAGTGACTTTCCACTGACATGAGCCAAAACTGGTTTTCAACTAACCTACGCTCAGCAAGTGAACAGTGTCCTAAAGTGAAAGAATCTCCCCTCTGTGTTCCCTATTATAGATGCACCTAACCGACAGGTAAATATTCACAGACTTCCCTACCACTAATAAAAAGATATATTCAGTACTATTAAAACAAGTTAAAACATAGCCATGGAAAGATATTTTAGCAAAACTATTTCTAACTATTTCCAACTGACAAACCACCAGCTTCCTTTGATTTGGGCTTTCCCTTGTTAACGCACAACATACTTAGTGGTTGGAAAATCTTCAAAGAGAAACCAAGAGAGAAAAAAAAATATATAACAAAACATTTCTTTTTTTTTTTTTTTATTGCCAAAGAGCATGGAAATATAGAATAATTTAAGCAGACGAATATGCTTTGGCACAAAAGGAGATGAGATATTGTAATTTTTCTCTTTCAAATCCACCCATACAGTAATACATATGCTTGGGGAGGAAAGTCTTAGCATAAGATGCAAAGCAGAGTTTGCTTGTTGTGGTGTGTTACCTAGTGCTAACATTGACATAGTCTTTTTCTTGAGTTACCAGATTATGATTAAGTAAATGTTCATTGTACACAGACCATTCGTTAAAAAAAACAACTTTATTCAACATCAATTGTATGTGTTGTGGGTTGAATCATATTCCCAGCAACCAATCCGTACATTGAAGTTTAATATTTCACAATGTGACTTTATTTGAAGGTAGAGTCGTTGCAAATGTAATTAGTTCAATGAAGATGAAGTCATACTGAAGTAGGGTGGGCCCCTAATCCAATATGACTGGTGTTCTATAAAAAGGGGAAATTTGGAGACAGACACGTGGGAGAATGCAATGTGAAGATGAAGGAAGAGATCAGAGGATATGGCAAAAGCAAAAAAATGCCACCAAACCTTTGGAAGCTAGGAGAGAGGCATAGAACAGATTCTCCCTCACAGCCCTCAGTCAGCAAGAACCAACTCTGTCAACGTCTTGATCTTGGAGTTCTAGCCTCCAGAACTGTGAGACAATAAATATCTGTTGTGTCAGCCACCTGGTACTTTGTTTACGGCAGCCCTAGCAAACAAATACATCATATAACATACTACTCCTTGAGGAGATGCTTATACAAAGATGATTGATATATGTAAACAATGGTCCACAATACAGGCACAACCAACATATTTACTCTCTGGTTGGGAAAAAGAGAGGCAAAATGGAGAGGAAAACAGAGAAGCCAGCAGCTGTGCATTCTGGGCGCAGAATGTACTCAGGGGTCTAGGCATACTCAATCACTTTTTTGGGGGGGGCGGTGAGAAAGATTGGCCCTGAGTTAACATTCATGCCAATCTTCCTCTGTTTTTTGTATGTGGGACGCCGCCACAGTATGGCTTGATGACTGGTGTGTAGGTCCATGCCCAGGATCCAAACCCATGAACCCTGGGCCACTGAAGTGGAGCACACAAACTTAACCATTATGCCACTGGTCTGGCCCCTCTTGATCACTTTTAAGATCAAGCTTTTTTGGTTTTAGGCACCGTAGCCTTAAAAGGTGAAAGATTTACACTATTTGAAGAAAAACCAGAATATAGGCACCATAGCCTTAGGGAACAGATCTGAAGAGCTTTTCAGGGGCCGATAGGAATACTTGACATGGTAAAAAACAAAACAAAATAAAACCATCCTCAGTCTATTTAAGCACCATCACAGACTTGAGTAAAATTTTAATTAAATATCTGTATGCATAGCATGTGAACTTGATTAATTATGAAGTCAATCTTCAAAAGAAGTTTATAATATTTGAAAAGTATTTGAAGGTTAGATCATGTTTGATTCAACATGGACTTCCAAGATTATATGGTAATTTTCAAGAAATAAAAACCAAGAATTAATTAACATAACTCACTCATAGTTCCGATAGTAATTTCAAAAGAAAAATGATACAAAATTCTGTCAATATTTTACAGCATACGTTGATATTTGATTTGAGACGTGGATATGTTTTAATATGTGTATAACCATATATGATGTTACAAAGGACCTCCAAGAATAACATTACCTGGAGTACAAATGGCTCTTAAAATGTAGCATCTCAAGGCCCAAGGGAATATTCAGAAATGAGGCTGTGATTATTCATATTATAGATTTGTGAAAAATAATTCAAAACACTTAAAAATGCTAATATTTTACAAAGCAAATAAATTATTAGCAAACTGGAGATGGTTCACTTTAGCCCGTATGATAAGGATTTCAATATTTTTGAGTAAAAAAAAAAAGGCTGAAAACATCAGACATTTGCATGAACTTGAAATGAAAATTTTCATGGACTTTCTTTTTAATATTCAGAAAAGGCAGCTCTTCAATATCTCTAGAGATTTTGAATCAATGTGACATGTGGCTAAAACAAGAAATCAAGATTTATTTCCTAGAATGATTTTCACTGAAAAATGTAAACTTTCCAACGTGAACAGAAAAACCGGAAGACATCCTAACCTATTTCAATTGAATTAACTTCATGTTCTTTGAATGTCTCTTGTTATTAATATTTTCTCAAATCAAATATTTTGATTTGAAGAAAGTTGTTTTTCTCTCCTTTCCCAAAGTGTGTTCTTTGATTAAAATAATGCTGATTACGAGTATTTTGACTTTTTAAAAATTTGTTGTTGATATTTGGATTGGCTCTCAATCCTCATTTCATCTTCCTTCTATTGGAAGAGGCTAGAAAGGTTAAACCTGGTTTCCAAGACTTCATGAAGCTTGTGTATTGGAAGTGAATTATGGTCATCCAAGCAAGGCGTTCAAGCAAGATCAGAAGGCAGATTTGAAGCACAGGACATCTCCCTGCAACTTCTTAATGTTGCCGCTGCTTAGGAAGTCCCGAGAGGTAACAGGGTTCATTCCTCAGCAACCCTGAATGTCAGTGAAGAGAGGCTTATTGACCTGGCTCCCTTGCTATTAGAGTGAGGCTTTGGAAATCCATTTTTTTAGGTTCCTGGTGTTGAAACTAGTGTGACTTCAATGGTGACCACAAACAAATAGCTCTCCATTTAGATCCATTTTAGAACTTGTTCCTTCAACCCTTTCAGTTGCTATACATTACACCTAGTACCTACACTATGTCCCTTTTTCCTTAAGATATCTAACATGGTTACGTTTTCCAAACTGAACCCTTACACGTAAGTTTAAATCAAAATATATCAAGATGTATTGTTAAAGGATTGAGGAGTATATTCTCCATACTTTATTGAACAGACTTCTGAGTGAGATTAAAGATTGATATGAGCTAAAACCATTTGACTGTGGACCATTGTGTCTGTGATGTCGAAATCATGGACAAAGCTGTAAAGATGATGATGAGTCAAAAACAATGAGGCAAGTGGCAAATAAAATAATATTTTCTAGAGTATGTTTTAGAGTTTTTGAAAATCTACTTTTGTATCAATTCAATTCATTTTCCAGAATATTATCAAGACTTTGACTAGAAGGTCGTAGGATTTTACAGTCTTCCTATGGAAGACAGTAAAGGAGAGTGGGGAGCTAATTCTTTTTTCTTGTAAGAAAAAACAATGAAGAAGGATCTCTTATGGCATCAGTTCCAACTCAGCTCTGGGTCTCATTAAATCTACATGACTCTCTCTTCACATATACAACTCAGTACAATATCAATGTTCAAAAATAATGATTCTTATATGTCAATAACATGCAATAAACCAGAAAATACTAATGCCGCTAGTTGATCATAATGATCATCTTGTTCAAGCCCTTCATTTAGGAATAGAAGCATAGAAACTCAAAGAGACTTGGTCATGGCCAGAGATCTATTTAGATTCCAATACCAAATTAGAATCTTGGTTTCATTCTATTGGTTCTGTTAGTACATTGTCTCCTATGGTTGGTGGGTTCTGTTTAATTAGAAAAATGCTTTCATGAATGAACCTAGGTAATTGGGCGCTTAGTATACTGTTTTGAGGCACAGTCACCTTTTCAGCATTTAGAGAACAATAATTGAATATGAGTCTGGGAAAATGGAGCTACCACACAGAAGACTTGGAATAAAAACAAATTATGGCTGCTCTTGTGCTACACAAGCCCGTCTGTGATGAGGCTTAGTTCACCTCCAAGTTACAGGAGCCATCTTAGTGTTCCCCAGTGAGCATATTTTTGAGTCATTCTTAGCTGGAGCTCAGCACCTGAACTTCCCCATGGGCTAAAGAAAATAATTTCATTGCTGCCCTTCTCCCTTATCAAGTCTAAAGAATATTTCCCCAGTGCTTATTTCCTGTCCCAGGACTGGCTGTTTTCCAAGAGAATTCTAATTCTCTTCATAGAAAAAAGCACTCTCTACATACAGAGGTTGGCCCTGTCTTGGGACTTCATGAATATAATCCATCAAAATACATGAATCCTATGTTTTACTACACTTGTCCATATCTGAGTTATTCTACATCAAAAACAAAACAAAACAAAACAAAACAAAAAAACCCTCCATGCATGGATCTTTACTTGTAGATTCTACAGTAGATGTCAGCAATCCCAGTCTGGTCATCTTTATGGTCCCTTAGCTAGCAAGGGACCCATATGTATCACGACACTCTTACTTTCAATATCTTGAGCAAATGCTGGAACAAGACCACATACACAATGCTTTTGCCAAGAAACAATAAATATAATTAGGGAAAGTACAGTTTCCATATTTATAAAAGAAATGTTTCTAAGTGGGATCCTAATCTACAGACGTAATGAATGAAGAGTCTTTTATATCCTTTGGTAGCACAGTTTAGTTTCTTGGAGCCAGGATGTCTGGAGAATCAACATCCCAGAATGGGAACTTTGCTTAAACATTGCATAATTGAAAGCCCATTAAAGTGATTATCTGCAAAAAATAAACTTCCCTGCTCTGAAGGTAAATCCAAGTCTCAAACTCAAAAATCACAAACCCAGTTTATAGCTTTCAAGTGTTAAGTTTTTCTAATCATTACAATTTTTAAAAGCCTTGGTGTCCAGAATCAGCTGTTGCATGCAGGAACCTGGAACTTTTGGGGAGAGCAAGATATTGCAAAAGAACAGTCAATCCAAAGGGAAAAAGATCAGTCACAAGACTGAGAAAGTAAAAATATAACGCATTTTCCTGCCAACAGTTAAGCCCACCCAGTTTTTCAGTCATAGTTCAGTTCTCATATAGACACTGGGGTTTGAGTAATCAGCAAATTCCAATTATCTTCTTATTTTGTAATTACATTTTGTATTAGTTTGCTAGGGCTGCCTTAACCAAGTACCACAGACTGAGTGGTAATTTATTTATTTTCTCGCAGTTCTGGAGGCTAGAAGTCTGAGATCAAGGTGTTAGTGGAGTAGATTCCTTCTGAGGGCTCTCTCGTTGACCTGCAGATGGCCGTCTTCTATGTCTTCACGTGGTCGTTCCCTTGTGCATATGTGTCTATGTGCTAATCTCGTCTTTATAAGGACACTAGTCTTATTGGATTAGGGTCTACCCTAATTACATTATTTTAATTTAATTTCCTCTTTAGATACTATCCCAAATACTGTCATATTCTGAAGTACTGGGGTTACCGTGGAGGGCACAATTCAAACCCATAACATGTTCGCTATTCCAGTTTGCCCTTTATCCTACTAATGTCTCTGGAAACATCTGCCCTCTCTTTGCCAAATCAATGCAGATGTTGAAATTAATATTATGGCGTATCTTCTCCCTGTTTATGCAATGGAAATGTTTAAAACTCCACATAACATTCTATAATGCTTTTTGTGTCCTGTGGTTTTTTCCCCTCCAAATTAAATTACAAGAATATTAAATGTCAGGAAATATTACTCAGGAAAGTGGAGTATAATGGATAAATACAATCCACTGCATGAAATAAGTTCATTGAACATTTTAATTATCCCTTATTTTGACCATCCAGGATGTACATAATGTTTTCTGCTATTACAAATAATAACACAATGACTATACTTATACAGAAATATTAGTGGGTACATTTCATTTATAAGATAATTTATAAGATAGATTATAACTTATAAGATAAATTCCTTTATAATTTATAAGATAAATTCTTAGAGAGGCAAATTACGGTTTCTAAGCATATGAACATTTCCAAGGCATTTAAATTATTCTTCCAAGTTGCTTTTCAGAAAGAAATTATTGTATAGATCACACCACAATAAATCACCAGTAACAAACAATATCATTTTTTTATAATGATATACAAAAGTGAGTGTTTATTGCTATTCAAGTTGCATTTCTTCATTTAAGTTGATAATACTTCCATATTTTGTTTAGTTTTTCATCTATGCATATCCTTTGCCAATTTTTCTATTGATTATATTTGTTTATCTAGATTCAATCGGAGAATAGAATTGTCACGCTATAATTGCAAATGCTCCTAATGCCAAAAATATGCCATAATGTCCTCTTCTGAGTCCACCTTAGACGTGCAAAAATAATTTAAAAGTTTTTAGTTTTTAATTTACGTGATTAATTCGAAATAGGTTTGACACACAATGTACTGCCTATGTTGCTAGTCTTGCTCATGAAAGCCTTAGAAACTGGGTGGGTTTCATCTTACATCTGGGGCCCAGCCAGCTGCTGAGGAAGCAGAAAACAAAGTCCAACTCCCAGATTTGGAGGTTATCAAGCACTAGGCAGAGAGTCAGCATCTGACTCTCGGAGGGGAGGAAGGAGTTGGAGGAAGAAGAGCCTGGGCGGATAATGGATATTGAAAATTATTCAAAATGTAATAAACATGTAGCAGTGACACATTTTTCTTGGGAATTCTAATTTAGGATGCTCTTAAACATTCCGATGTTTAATCAGAGAACATCAGTGAAAATACTTTCAAAATTAGACTTCACATGGTGTTATTTATATACCAAAATTAGTGAAGATATATCCTAAAGTAACTGCATTATTTCTTTTTGTTGGAAAAGTAATATCTAATAAATAAGAAAAAAATCTGGATATGAGAGTCCCTTAGGATGTGATACAGCTGTAGATGACAAAATAAAGCTGAATCCTGAGAAAACTCTAGGATAAAACAACAATCCAAACTACATAGAATTATTTGGTAAATTTACTAGAAACAGAATATATTAACATATTAATACCCCACATGAGTTTATTTTATATATATTACATATTCACTGGTTTAAATAAAGTATAACAATGTGATGTGTTGTTTTTTGTTGTTCATGTTCTAATTATCGCAGCCATTTGAATATACCAAAGATAAAAATTCTATGTTATTTTAAAAGGCATTTGTCTTACACGTCTTGGTTTGAAATATCCCAAAGCTAGGCGAAGCCTGCTACTTTCCATTTAGAAACATTTTTACAATCATTGGAAAATGTTTAATTTAAAAGAAGGGAAAATCAATAGTCCAATAAATTATAGGTAAACGAGGATGAGTTACATCCCTATCTTAATCCCCGTGGAATATTCAATCTTGACCAGAGTGCAAGAAACATAGAAGAAGGTCAAGAACTAATTGCCAAATGAAAAAAATAAAAGAATGAAGTACATATGGTTTCTGTGTGGCAAGATTATAAGTGCTGTATTGATGGAAAATTAATTCCTACCCATTTTCCTGTATTATATTTCTACTCTTTCACTATGTCAGCAACAAAAAAAAACTATGAATATTTCCCTAACAGCAAAGCTTCCGGGTATTAAATCCTAAATTGAAAACCCATAATCTGGAAATGAGCTATGCAGATTTACATGGTGGTACAAACAGACACAATGTGTGCTCTCTTTATCTCAGAGGAGATAAGAGTAGCATTGGTTAGGCAAGAGAATTGAGAGAGAAAAGAAGTATGAACAAAATTTTATTCTCCAATCCTGGAATAAACCCCACAGGAGCAGAGGGAGGCTAATACATGAGTCCATCCTGTTGTCTGAGAGATATTAGGTAAAGAGTGAATCTGTGTTTCCCCATCCCTCACCCCTATTTGGGGATTATTTGGATCGACAGCCTACTGGGTATGTACTACATCAGAAATTGCATGATTTGTGAACAATTCTTCCTTTCCACCCCTCATGGTTCACCTGGGTTGGAGAATCTTCTCCACCTCACTTACGTTGTTGAATTGAGAGAGAAGAGGGATACAAGAAGGGCACAAAATAAGCTAAGGTAGCAGTGCGGGGATGTCCGAGGCAGGTTGAAAAGACTTGCCTCCAAAGAAGCAGGGCAGAAGCCATGATGGGAATCAGAAGAGCGTGATGTTAGAGCAGAATATGTATCCTCCACTCATAATTTGAAAGTGTGTTGGAAACTTCTGTACTCCCCAGGGGAGGAAAGTATGCGATGGGTACATATAGGCTCTTCCTACCTCTCACTCCTCTTTCCCAAGGAGAAATGGTACCAAACAATGTCTGGTGGTGAGACTGGGAATTAGGAATTGTCTGTGAGCATGAATCATCCTATTCTTGGTTCTTTCTGTTTTAGCTATGCCTGTCTAGAATCTTCTTCTTCATTACAGAAAGATTACAATTGCTGGCTTTGAATTTTTGGGTGGGTAAGTATTATCCATGGAGTTGGATGTGTGGAAATCCAATTTTGCCTGAAGAGTCATGTCGACTTCTACAATAAGTCTTATCTATAAGAAAAGATGATATTTTGAGCCAGCCCTGATGGCCTACTGGTTAAAGTTCACTGTGCTCCACTTAAGCGGCCCAGGTTTGGTTTCCAGATGCGGAACCACACCACTCGTCTGTCAGTTGCCATGCTGTGGCAGCAGCTCACATAGAAGAACTAGCAGGACTTACAGCTAGAACATACAACTAGGTACTAGGGCTTTGGGGAGAAAAAAAAGAGACAGAGGAAGATTGGCAACACATGTTAGCTCAGAGCGAATCTTTCCCAGCAAAAAAATGAAAAAATGTATATAAAAAAAGAAAAGATAATATTTTGATCTGCCATCTCTTTGAGTCTTGTTGTTACTTCTAAATTGGATTTGAATTTGAAAGTGGGGTGGACAGAGAGAGGTTGATTAAATAGCATCTTTATATTGTATTTTTTTGTCTGTATTTTTTTCACGCCTCACCTTTGCCATACTTCACTGGGGGTAGAGTATACTTCACCACCCCATTTAACCTGGGCTTGGCCATATGATTGCTTTAGTGAGTGAAATATAGGAGGAAGAGACAGTGGGCCCGTAAGAAGTGTTTAAGGGCTCTAACGTGTTTCTTATTCTTCCTGGATTTCTGCCATCCACCGTGAGAAGAGTAGATTCCAATTAGCTGCTGGGCCCTGCTCCCTATAGCAGGGCTGCTGCAGCTGATCCTGCACATCCATGAGAAAAAATGTTTTTGTTGTTTTAAGTCGATAAGAATATAAGGTTGTCTATGGTGCAATTAAAACTCCTACAAAGAGCCTGGACCTTCAGAGGCAATGCCAAGGAGTTGCCAGCGAACCAAATATGTACTAACAAGTCAGTTCCAGTTGCTGTTTCAGCCAAAAGGCAAAGAAGAACAAGAACCAGGCCTCTCCTGTCCCACCACCCACGGGTGAACAATCACCGAAAAGAACTTGTCCTTGTTTTGGGCAGGCTGGTGACTTGCGAATCTCGAGGGCTCAGGCAAGAGTGGGAAGAGGAGAAAGGCAGACTGACAAAGAGTTGTGAGCCAGGCTGCCACTGACTGACAATTCTGATTTGACCTAGGAATTCTCAGAAAAGAATGAATGGAGGAACCGCAATGAGCTAGTTGAAGGGGTTCACACTAGGGAGGCAGAGGCCTCCAATCAGAAATTAAATTCAGATCTAAAAATAAAGAAAATATATGACTTTGACACACCCGAATAGCAAACTGTGAATCACATGCCCAGCACATTTTAAAACAAATTACAACATCCCAAGTCCCATGGTCCCAAAGAAAGAATTTCCTAATGTGGCTTACAACGAAAAGAATCTAAGGCCACTTACCATGGCCATAACTATTGGTTGTCAGTGGGAACTGCTTATGTGACCTATTTCTGTTTCTGCTAACGTGCTCAGCCATCTTTTTCTTCCTGGTGTAGAGATTCACTGCCCCAGTGAGCCTGGGCATACTCAACTTTTCTGGGGATCTCAGATATTATCAGGAAATGTCTAAGAAAATTGTTCCTATTGATCTGGTCCGTGCCCATATTTCTTCTTGGTATATCTATAGCTTTAGGAGTCACACTTACATAGAGAATTTTTGTTTTCCTTTTTAAGATGTATTCCCTTTCTGTGCATTGTTCATTCAGAGAAACATATGGAAGGTAGAGTTTCTTAAATATTGACATGTTGACTGCTATGGTCTGAGTGTTTGTGTCCCCCAAAAATTCATATGTTGAAATCCTAATGCCCAATATGATGGTATTAGGAGATGGAGCCTTTGGGAGGCTCTGCCTTCATGAATGCATGAGTGCCGTATAATAGAGGCTCCAGATCCCTGGCCTCTTCCACCAGGCGAGGATACAGTGAGAGGGTACCAGCTAGGAACCAGGAAGAAAGCCCTCACCAGACGCTACCATGCTGGCCCCTTGATCTTAGACTTCCCAGCCTCTAGAACTGTAAGAAATAAATTGCTGTTGTTTACAAGCTACCCAGACTGTGGTAGTTTGTTGTAGCAGCCCAGATGGACTAAGACATTGATACAGTCCCATTCTTTGGAGCTCACATCTTCTTGCTTTTTCACTGAGATGTGGAGTCACTAACATTAATCCTATTTTCAATTCCATGACCTACATTTTATCTCACCTCTTTTATGCTCTGTTTGGAAAAAAAACAAAGTAATCTCTTCTTCCCAAAATGAATCACATTTAAGCCTTTGGGCATCTGAAAACAATATAAATAATGGTCAATTTACTTCCAGGAGGCCTATGGGCCATTAAGAAAATTAAGAAAACATATGAAACCATCTCAAGAGTCACCATATGCTATATTGGCAAATTTTAGCCCATTTATCATTCTTATCAGTATAATCCAAAATATTAAACAGATACACATTTTTAAGTTTCACAAGCTAAGTAGAAAAGAGAATATAAAGCGCTTATTAGAGCAAAATTGAGAAATTTCTATTTCCAGGCAAACCTTGAAGGTAACACCATCATAGGCTGAAGTGCTTCTGTTGTTGTAACACTCATTTTACATGTCAGTGTCTGAACAATGTCATTGCCAATTACATCCCTCTAGGAATCCACCTAGGTGTTAGCTCTGGTAAATTCAGAAGAGAGGGCTATCAGCAGTGCTGGCTGAGCAGATGAGGACAAATAAATATTCATAGTCTGCTCCCTGTATGTGACACTTGAGTTGTGAAATCAATGTCCACATTTCAAAAACATCATCATCCAAATTTACCTTTTTTCCTCTGAAGAGGAAGCCATTTAACAGCACTCTTTTCTTGGTAATTTAAGGATTCAAAAAAGAGAAAGGAGAAAATTGGGGGATTGTAAGATTATAATTTTGTTGTTCTTAATGGAAAATGCAAGGAGAGCCAAATGGGGATTTTGAAGATTAGTCATCAAGTGTAGAAATGGGGCTGTAGCATATTAAGAAAGCTTTAAGAGGAAATAAAATTTTGTTATAGACCATTCACTGTTCTACTTTTCACTAAATTGCCTTAAAACATTTTGCCAAACATGGAGCACTTTCAGTAGTCTTCATTTCAACTTTCTGTTAAAAACATTCTGATGTATTAAAAATGTATGTAATGTCTATTCTTGTACGTGTAGTATGGCATCTAAAAATAGTACCAACAATGCCGATTATGTGAGCATGGCTCATCTAGATACAGAGAATTCCAGATGCAGCAGAAAATATATCAACATGTTCAAGAGATGGGTCAGATCCTGTCTGATTTCATTTTGAACTTAGAGTGTTTGGAATATATAGAGAAGTGTAGCAATGTAAAGGCCAAAATGAATTCCTCGATGTCTTATGGTACTTTACACAAGTATATATATCCTTTCCTATAGTCTTTTTACTTTAATTTCAGGCAGAGTTTAAAAAACAAGCAACCAGTGAAAAGGTCAGGATTACAAACACAGTACTTGTCTCTAACACTTCTTATTTACAGCTCTTTATTTTATTTATTTATTTTTTTTGGTGAGGAAGATTGGCCCTGAGCTAACATCTGTTGCCAATCCTCCTCTTTTTGTTTGAGGAAGATTGTCCCTGAGCTAACATCTGTGCCAGTCTTCCTCTATTTTGTATATGGGATGCCGCCACAGCATGGCTTGATGAGCAGTGTGTAGGTCTGTGCCTGGGATCTGAACCTGCGAACCCGGAGCACGTGAACTTAACCACTACACCACCGGGCCTGCCCATACAGCTGTTTAGAAAGAGCAGACATGGTAGGCATATAAGTGTGTGCCAGAGAGACTGCAAAAGGATGACAAGGTGGCATTGACCTTGAGAATTCTTTTACTTTCTCCTCTGGGTAGATATTTATAATGGTGATTGATAGGACAAAGCCCACTTATACTATTCCTGCACCCAAGGGAGAGGGAGAGAAATATAGAAGGAAGAGGAGGGAAAGGGGGCACCATCAGTAGAGGAATGTTAGCTTTCTCTTTAGCACATCCTAATGATTAAAGCCGTTGGATCTATGAAGACATTTCAACAACAACAGAAAGCAAGGATGTATTTTATCACCTTGTTACCTTTGCAGCAGAGTTCTTCCAGCCAGCTAGATTACAGAAACTCAAAGTAGTATGTGTTTTAGTATTTTTAGCTGGTGAGGCTGCCTTTTGGATGGAACTTGGACTTTCCAATAGCTAGTAAACTACTATTCCTGTCACATAATTCCTCAGGAAACAGAAGCTACATCTAAAGTAGTTATTGATAAAATAAAGAAAAAAATCCCTACTACCACCTGTGACAGCACTGTTTGCTGTCATTCAGGATATAGACACTGGACAACAAGATCCACACCAAAGAACATAGAGTAGGAAAGTATTATTTTATTAAACAATTGATTAATTAAAGAATATATTCACTGACTCAGTCCAAAAATATTACGGAAGTTTATAGAAATACATTTAATGCAAGAAGTGAAAATAAAATGTAAAATATGTGTCTGTGGAGTTGGTTGACCACAGACCACAGTTGGTCGAGGTGGCAAATATAGGAATTGGCATGGCTGCAGAAGACTGTGGCTAATCATACGTAGTCCAGGCCACTTGGATGAGCCACATGCCCAGACTAAAGGGAAGCTGGGAGTGAAAACTCCTACAAGTAGCCTGGGATATATGTACCATTGCAGTATCCTCTTACCATTTTTAATAAGTCAAAGACAATAATTACACTTTTGCCAAGTCATGGTAAATTGCTAAAATGAGAAATTTGCATGGTATCATCTATCAGATTAAATCTCTCAAGACACGAAAATCATCAAAACTCAGACTTTTCTTTTTCTACACCATTTTGCAAAAAATAAACATTTATTTACAGGAGGAAACAGCAAATGGGGAGAAGGAACCAAGTGATTGTTCACATTTATTTAGACATAAACCTCTCTGAAATATATATCAGGGTAGAGTTTGTTGAGTTTCTACCTGCAGAAAAGTGTAATTTGAACATTTAATCAATTTGGCTTTTTAAATTTAATATAAAATGGTGTTCCTAGTCTATTTTTAAAAATAATTTTTATTAGAAAATTTATACACGTATGCAATATATTTGAAAAAAAATCTTATTAATATTACCAATTTTGTAAGAACATAATTTAAATTTTTTTATGCCTTGTCCTTTGTGCTAATTTTATCTCCTTTGAAGAATCTAAAAGAAAACAGTAAATTATGCAGAGGAGACATAAAATTCTCTTAGTAACTCAAAAAGCTTTGTATATTGCTTTAGTCTTATTTTCCTATTTTTAATTGTGAGTGTAAGAATGCTATTGAATTATATTAAGAACTTATATGAAGTAATTACGTTAATTTTCAATGTTCTCAATTGAAGCTACACATTTTTCCCTGTCAGCTCTTTACTTTTGCTGCACCAGTTCCTGTATTCTTGTTGCTAAATTTCATGTCACAGATGCGAAACACTTGTGTGTATATCTTTGAAGATATCTTTTCTTAAATGGTGCAAAACAAAGATAGAGGATTGTATAAAATTTTCAAGTATATGAGATCACAGAGATCATCTCTCGGGCTTTTCTTAAAGAGTAACAAAAACTCACACCCACAGAGTTTTGTTGGAGTGCTAAAGGTTACACAGCTGGTATACAAGTAAGTAACAGAGCTAAGGGTAGGAACCAGGTTGAGTAACTGTTAGTGATTTTTCTTTTCACTATGTCATCATTCTCAGTCTTCAAATTCACCCCTTTGAGAAAACGCATCTTAATCGGAAATATTACGTTAGTCAATTTGCATCTTTAGAATTATTTAATTATAATGGCATTTTATGCTTGGATAATTTGTTTTATATTGATTAATTAAAAACACACACACAAACATAGACACTTTGACATGGTTTGATCAGAAATTCTCAGAAAAACATTTGCAATCAATTTGATGAACAGGAACACTAACTTTGAACCACAACTAAGAGAAATGTTATCCCCTCCAAAAGAATTCCATTTTTCAGATAAGTATATCTGTATTACAAAAATTGTACTCAATTGTTACTTTATTTTTA
The DNA here is from genome assembly GCF_057802395.1 of Ceratotherium simum simum. Taxonomy (NCBI): domain Eukaryota; kingdom Metazoa; phylum Chordata; class Mammalia; order Perissodactyla; family Rhinocerotidae; genus Ceratotherium; species Ceratotherium simum. The sequence goes on from NC_141926.1 coordinate 17,665,983, forward strand.
ATTTTGTCAATAAAAAAATCATTAAAAAAGAAAAAGAGAGGCTGGTCTGGTGACGCAAGCGGTTAAGTGCGTGTGCTCCGCTGCGGGGGCCCGGGGTGCGCCAGTTCGGATCCTGGTGGCGCACCGACGCACTGCTTGGCAAGCCATGCTGTGGCACCATCCCATGTAAAATGGAGGAAGATGGGCACGGATGTTAGCCCAGGGCTAGTCTTCCTCAGCAAAAAAAGAGAGGAGGATTGGCAGATGTTAGCACAGGGCTGATGTACTCCCAAAAAAAAAAAAAAGAAATTCTCAGAGACAACCATTTTTCTTAGATAAGAATCACATTGCTGTGTTGGAGCTGAAGCTAAAGAACACATACACACACTCAGATGTAACCTGCATTAGGATTTAACACTACATGGAAGAATTGCTCAGAATTTGGAGTCAGACACTCCTGGATTCAAATTCTGCTGTATCATTCTATAAACTTACTGATTTTCTTCCTTGTTTCTTTCTCTCCCACTTCCCTTACTCCCCCTCTACTCCTCTCTACTTCTCCCTCTTTTCCTTCTTCAGTCTCTTCTTTCCTTACATCCTTCCTTTCTGAATAATTTAGCCAAAAGCTGTTAGGTACCCTGAAGTGAGAAGGAGGACTTAGCCTGGCAGCAGCTGGGGCCCAAGAGAGGAAAGTTACTGAGCCAAGAGGGGTCCAAGAGGGTCAAGATATCGGGTCCACACAGGAAGACTGAGCAATAAGTATGTTGAGGATATTGCGAGCTGGGTTTCTCACAATCGGAGAAGTGAAGTTAAAAAGAAGGAAAGAGAAAGGCTAATACGAGCATTGTGATGCTGGGTTGGGGATTGGAAATATTGGCGTGAACTCAGTTTTCAATATGGATGGATAAAAAAGACAGATAGACATAGAAATAAATGTAGATGCTAAAGTGTGTGCGTGTGTGTGTGTGTGTGTGTGTGTATACATATATTTCCTAGCTGTATTCACTAAGAGGGCCTTGGGCAGTGTTGCTCCAGTAGCAATAAGCAAACCCAGACCCATGATCTTAGTTTCTAAATACTAATCCTCACTAAAAGGAACCGAACCTTCTTGGAAAAATTACTGGTTCTACGACCAGATCAGGAAAAGCACAGGAGGGAACATCTTCGTTTGATATGCAAATGACATGCTCAAAGAATGTGGGGACATGTCAAAAAGACACAGAACCCAGCTTTAAGGGGTTCCCACTGACCAAATCTGGGAAAATTTATGGTATCTTATTATATCCCATTGAATAGAATAGAAATCTACAAGTATGTAATGAAATAAATACGTAAATGGATAAATGGGAGAAGAGATAGTTCTTACTTAAAGTAGAATAACCAGTTATATATATCAAAGGAATGATGGAAGTAGAATTTCACCATTTGGCAATGATCGTGGTTTATTTCACTTAGCATAATGTCCTCAAGGTTCATCTATGTTGTAGCATGTCTCAGAATTTTATTCTATTTTAAGGCTGAATAATATTTCACTATATGTATATACTACGTTTCATTTAATTATTCATCTGTCAATGGGCATTTGGGTTGTTTCCACCTTTTGGCTATTGTGAATAATGCTGCTATGAACATTGGTATAAAAATATCTGTTCTAGTCTCTGCTTTCAGCTCTTGGGGTGTATATCTAGAAGTGGAATTGCTAGATCATATGGTAATTCTATTTTTAATTTATCGCGAGATCATCATACTGTTTTCCACAGTGGCTGCACCATTTTATATTACCACCAGCAATGCACAAGTGTTCCAATTTCTCTATGTCTTTACCAACACTTGATTTTTTCTTTTTCTCTTGAGATAGCCATACTTACTTGTTCAATCTTTTACAATCCCTATAATAAAAACATTTTTACAGAACAAGAGAAATTAAATAGTCCATTTCCTCTACTATTACTACCTTTACTTTTATCCTACCTTTTTCTTTTTATTGAGGTTATATTGGCTTATAACATTGTATAATTTCAGGTGTACATTATTATATTTCAGTTTCTGCATAGACAGCATCATATATTTCGGTTTCTGGATAGACATCAATAGTCTAGTTTTTATCCGGCACCATACATATGTGCCCTTTTTATCTCTTTCACCTCCTCTCAGCCCCTCCTCCTCTGGTCACCACTAACCTGTTCTCCTTATCTATGCGTTTGTTTATCTTCCACATATAAATGAAATCATACATTATTTATCTTTCTCTGTCTGACTTATTTCATTTAACATAGTACCATCAAGGTCCATCCATATTGTGGCAAATGGCATGATTTTGTCTTTTTTATGGCTGAGCAGTATTCCATTGTGTGTATATATATATATCTACATATATATATATATATAAATCACATCTTCTTTATCCATTCATCTATTGGGCTCTTGGGTTGCTTCCACATCTTGGCTATTGTGAATAATACTGTGATGAACATAGGGATGCATAAATCTTTTTGAATTGTTGATTTCATGTTCTTTGGATAGATACCCAGTGGTGGGATAGCTGGATCATATGGTATTCTTTTTGTTTTTTTTGGTTTTTTTCGGCTGAGGAAGAGTTGCCCTGAGCTAACATCTGCTGCCAATCTTCCTCTTTTTGAATGTGAGCTGCCATCACAGCATGGCCCCAGACAGACAAGCGGTGTCTGTCCAAGCCCAGGAACCACACCCGGAGCACAGAAGCAGAGTGCACTGAACTTAACCACTATGGCACTGGTATTTCTATTTTTAATTTTTTTTGAGAAATCGCCACAGTATTTTCCATAATGCTGATTACTACTTTCTAGTTTTAATCATTTAGCAGTTTATTGAACTTATGCTATGAGCCAAGCACATGTATCAGTTATGAAAAGAATTAATGATTTGTTGGTCTAAAGCTCATGAGAATCTGAATCATCACTAATGACTCTTACTAGGACCTGAGTATCAGTGTCAAGTTTGATGCCAATATATACATGCCAAAAAAATACACCAAAGATCTACTTCTGATTAATATAACCATATTTTGCCTCAATAAAATTATTTCTTGAGTGTCAGACACTCTGTTTGGTGTTCAGACAAATGGAAGGTAAAAAAAAAATAGTCCCTGCTATCACAGCATTTATAGACTGATGGAGACACTAATCAAATGATGACACAAATAAATAGGAAATTACAGCTATAATAAGTGCTATGAAGAATAGTTACCTAATAATTCATAACCCAGTCTGAAAGTTTTTCTCTTTCTTTCAAGTTAATGGAAACAAGTCTTTATTAAGTAACTTTTAATATGGGGAAAATAAAACTCTTATAATTCTCTTTACAGCAAATGTATGATGTTGGTGCTTTGGCCATGTTGTTAAAAACCCTTTATCATAAAATATATGGTTTTAAACTTTCCTGATATTGAATTTATAATCTCTATGACTTCCCTACATATACAAAACAAAAGAGCGTAGTAAAATTAGCAGGTACTAAACTATACTGATAATTTATCATTCTTTTATGTGGTCTTTAGATACAGTATATGCATCTAATATATATGTCAATTCCTTGGCTTATTAGTTGCAGTACACAATGCAACGAAATATAAAATACATGCTTGGTGAATATTCATTCATATCTATAAGATGGCTGCTTAAGATTAGGTTTCAATACTGATATTTAACTATCCTACAAGCAATTAGCATTACATCATAATATGCTATCAAGGCAACAATTTTTGTTGTTGTTGTTGAGGAATATTGTCCCTGAGCTAACATCTATGCCGATCTTCTTCTATTTTGTACATGGGACACCACCACAGCATGGCCTGCTGAGCGGCGTGTAGATCCTCACCTGGGATCCGAACCCTCGAACCCCAGGCTGTGGAAGTAGAGTGCCACTGGACTCTGCTTACTACTATGCCACTGGGCTAGCCCCCAAGGCGACTTTTTTATACTGAAAAAAATAAAAATAAAAACCATTATTTGTAAACTTTTATATGAAATGTAACTTTTCAAGTGAAAATAAAAAATAAAATTTGTCTAGTAACTATTCAATACACATAGGATACCAATTTTTGTTAGATTGAGAAAAGAAAAGCTGTTTTATGTTTGGAAAATAACCCTTCAAAAAAATAATTAGTAGAAAAATCCACCAGTATAATGTCTGTCTTTTCAATGCCAGCACAGATCAAGCAAAGCTTTCTTAAAGAAGTGACACTAGAACTGAGATCTAGTAGACAAGTGGGAATTTACCTTTTGAGAAGAGAGGATGAGAGATAAAGAAAAAGGATTTCAAGGAAATGGGAACAGATAGCCAAGGCCATCTTAATGGAGAGAATATGGTGAAAGAAAGCAAATTTGAGTGGGGCGAAGAGTGAGTGGGTGCTTAGTGCAAAATAAATCTTCTGAGGTCAGTAAGGGCCAAGTTATGCAAGGTCTCGCAGGCTACATGGAAAGATTCTGTTCCTTAACCATAAAACAATGAGAATCTATTAAAGAGTTTAAGCACAGGTGTCTTTTAATTGTCAAAGTGGACATGTCAGTTGGGCAGTTGGAATAACAAGTCAGGTACTCAGAGGAAAGATCTGAGAGGTGGAGGCAAACCTGGGAATACTGGTGTGTGGTTTGTAATTAAAGCCGTGCCTATAAATGAGATTTCCAGGGAAAGAACTTAGAATAATAAGAGATCCAAGGCCCAGAATTTGAAAGACTCTAACGGGTAATGGTTCAGATTAGGAGGAGAATGAGATAGAAAATGAGCAGCCAGCAAGACAAAAAGCAACGACAACAAAAAACAAAGACAAACCCAGAAAAAGGTTGAACGTAAAAGGAATGGAATGTTTTTAAAAAAACATAGCTAATAATCTAATAAATTGGATATTGCTGGGATGTCAACTGAGGTGACAGCTGAAAACTCTCCACTGGATTTAGGAACATACTAAAGCCGTGGGTGACGTTAGCAAGAGCTGTGGGAAAAAACTATGGGAAAGGACACATGTTGCAATAGACCAAGAAGCAGATGGGAGGTAAAAAAAATCAAGGCTGGCAAGAGACACATTTTTTTTCAAGATGTTTGGCTGTGAAGAGGTCAGGAAGGTAGGGCAGGGCCTGGCAGAGTGCATTTGCTGGAGGGAAAGATTATTTCATTTTTGTTTTAGGTATTAAAGACTTGGATTTATTTAAATGCTGATGGAGAAGGTTCTAGGTGAAGAAGGAAGAGAGGAAATGACAATTAAGGTATCTAAGACCTAGAGAGAAATAGGTTAATGCTCAGGTGGAAGAACGGGACTTAGGTCAGTCAGACCTTCTTTTTTGACAAAAGGGGAAAAAGACAGGATGGGTGTGGATTCAGAGAGGCTCATTCCATTTCCTGGTCTGCCTCTGCCTACGTCCATTTCCGGCTCTGCCTCTGCCTACGGGACTTTGGACATCAGTCACTTTTTCAGGGCCTGTTTCCTTGGTGCAAATTAAAGAAATACGGTTGGATGACTTAATACTTAAATTCCTTTCAATCCTAAAATTCATTAAATTGTTTCTTATTTTCAATTCTGCCAATGCCAGAAAAGTTTTACATCTTGCATGCCACTGGATTTTATGTGAATAGTTGGCTTGGCCTCACTTTTGGCAAAATGCGTCGTTCATAAAGATCCCGTGTGTGAGCTGTAGTGAACTAGTACAATCTTTTTTCCTTTTTTCTCCCTGATCATACTCACTGATGTGAGCAGTAATTTGTTGTGGTATTTCAATAAGTACAAGGGCGAAAGCTCTGAAGAAAATGAAGGAAAGGTTTAGAGAAGCTTTCATCGTAGTTCTAATTCTGCTTCTTTGAGATTGGAACTTCAGACTTTGCTTCTTTCAAATACTTTTTTTAATAACTTTACTGAGTTATAGTAATAGATATACAAAAAACTGTACATCTTTAAGGTATGCATTTTGATGAGTTTAGACATGTGAATACACCTGTGACACTGTTAGAATATTATCAAAAAAAAACAAAAGCTAAGTCTAGGAAAGGATGGGAGAAAAGGAAACTTGTGCACTGTTGATGGGAATGTAAAATGGTGCAGCCACTGTGGAAAACAGTATAGAGGTTCCTCAAAAAATTAAAAATAGAACTATCATATGATCCAGCAATCCCACTTCTGGGTGTATATCCAAGACAATTGAAATCAGGATTTTGAGGAGATATCTGTACTCCCATGTTCATTGCAGCATTATTCCCAGTAGCTTAATTCTTGATGTATTTTGAACACTTCGACATTTCATTGAAGACTTTTAAGAGTCCCAAATCAAATCTTATTAATGATTTTTAAATTAACTGTTCTAGATGACCTCAAGTTTTTCACAGTATTTTAAAAAAGTAATAATAACCATGGTTGAATCATTTTGTAACACAATTTTAAAATTTAAGACTGTCTTCAATATTTCAGAAAAGGATGACATTACATGATTCATGTTGATATTCAAAAATACACTTAAAACCAACACAAAAGACATATGGTGATGTCAGTGTGGGCTAGGTATTCTTACTTTCCCCCCCTTAGGGTGTTGTCATTATTGTTCAGTCCATTTTTGAACCACTTAAATAGAGTCTTTGTAAGCACCATCCTCGATACAAGTCTTCCTGGCTTCCTAATGATGTCAGTATCAGTACTGCCTCTTATGGAGGAAGAAATGTGTCTTTCTGTCTTAAAATAATAAAATACCAGTCAGCATTGGTGACAAGGTTTTCCCCCAAAGCAAGGGGCTGATGACTCAGTCAGTCCTTTCTGACAAAGCAACTCTACTCTCTACGCTCCATTTCACATCTCCTCTTTGAATTCCCCTTCCAATTATTATTTCTTTCAAAATTAGAAAACAAAAAAATACTTTAATCAACATTATGGATAGACAGCTTCTTTATTTATTTTACTTGATATTCAAGACCCAATAAATTTTAAAATGGATGTTTAAACACAATTTCCTTGGCATCTGGTGAAAAAATTTGATCATATTATTTCCTGTAAAAGAACTTCCTTCAAATTTGCCAAGTTTGTACTTCATTATTTTTTTTCATTAGAAAGGACCAGAAGAATGTGCTAAGAATTTACTCAAATTATTAAGAAGTTTCTACATTCTCATTACTTTTAATTTTATCTTTAAGTATGCACGGTGGTTTTGAACCACTAATGGAAATGCCTGGGGCACGACAGAAACATTTACTTCCAGTATTCTCATATTTAATTTACAGGTTAGTTCTTAACAGTTTTTGAAGAGGGCGCTGCCTGAGCCACAGTTGTCATTTTCACCAGCAGGTACAGATCAAGCACCAGGGGGCAGGCTTGGATCACAAAAATTTGTCATCACTCATTTTCCTTTGAGAGAAATAAGTGTGTGACTCTACATAAAGCGGTGGTGCAGTCAATTTTTTTTTACAAATTGGGTCTTCAATAAGAATAGGTAATTTTGTATCATTTCCACAAATTCAAGAGATTATAATTCATATAAAATGTTACATTTTATATTTTTGTAAAATAAAAACATAAACTCTCTCAATTTCAATTTTCTATTTAATATTATTCTTATGTTTTGGTACAGATGAAGATGTTTTTTACAGATAGTAACTGCCCTCTAAGTATTAACTCTATATAACAAAACTTGGTTGTAAAACTAACAGAATAAATAGAAAATAATAGGATAATGGCAAAATAATTTGGAATCTTAGACTTTTTAAAAAATATTTAATTTTCTCTTTATCTGTTATGGAAAACTTAGAAATCAGTAATGTGCAAAAAAGAAGAAAATATTAAGCAACCTTCATCCCAACACCCAAAGAGAACCACTGTTACCATGAGGAGTACTTCTTTTAAGATGTGTTTTTTAATCAAGATGCTTCTACCTATCCCAATCTACCTGCCACTATTTTTCACTTAATAACTTATTGTTGACAATTTCCTGTCACTGAATAGTCTTTCACATCGTGATGTGTAACAACTTCATAGTATTATATTGTATCAATTGTGTGTAATTTATGTACTCAATAGCTTATTTTAAGTTGTATAGCTTATTTACAACTTTTTGATAAGTTCTTTTTAAATAAATATAAAGCATATTCTTTGGTTTCCCAAATAGACAGACCATAATGTATATAATATTTTCCACATTCAGAACATTTTTTTATACATTGAGAAAAACAACACAGTTTACCTTCAAAGTAAAAGATTGATTTCAGATAAGCATAGTATACTAATTTACAGCCTCTTGGAGAAAGGTGAATCACAATTTAGAGGCCAGTTTTCACACTCTTTTTAGCCAGCTTGGGTAGTCTAGTGGTTAAGATTTGGTGCTGTCATGCACGTCACCCGGGGTTTCCCTGGTTCAGGGAACCACACCACCATCTGTGGGTTGTCATACTGTGGTGGCTGAGTGTCGCTGTGATGCTGAAAGCTAGGCCACGGGTATTTCAAATACCAGCAGGGTCACCCATGGTGGACAGGTTTCAGCGGAGCTTCCAGACTAAGACAGACTAGGAAGAAAGACCTGGCCACTCTCTTCCAAAAGAACTGGCCACGAAAATTCTATGAATAGCAGCAGAGCATTGTCTGATAGAGCTCTGGAAGGTGAGAGGAGGGCGCAAAAAGATTGGGCAGGGTTCCGCTCTGCTGTACACAGGGTCGCTACGAGTGGGAGTGGGAATCGACTCTATGGCACTAGCAACAACTTTCACACTCATTTTAGGTGTTAATCATCTAATTCTCTTCCCTACGGCATTATGTCAAGTAACATTTAATAACCACTTGCCAAAAGAAGTCATTTGAAATGTGGTTCCTCACTGTGACTAAGAATATGATAAATTTACCCTAGTCTCATTATTTAAGTCATCTTTTTTTAATGCTGCTTAACAACACCATAATGGAAGGTTTTCCCACATTTCAGTGGATGTTTCGGTGTTGATACCTGTGTATGTCAGTGCCAACAAAATCTCAGAATAACTCCTAAACACACAAAAGTAAAATGAGGACTATTCTGGATTTGGAAACTACAACTCAAACTTTAAGGTGTTTGTGCAGATATGGATTGTGCAAATAATTATGGAATTATACAATCGGTGATGACAATCAGGGTGAACTTGGGCAATTTGTTAAAAACATCTTTACACCCCAGATTCCTCTTCTGTAAAACAGGATTGGCTAGAACTATCTTTGCAAAGTCACTGGCAGTATTAGAAGTGTTTTTTGATAATGAACCTGTGTTGTCTGGCCCCCATTAACAGACACTGAAAGTGGGGGAGGGCATCTTGCTATGTAACATTCAAGTGCTCCAAAGTCTTATGTTTATTAACAGGGAACAAGCTGAGCCTTACACTTGATCTAAACCCTCCACCTCCCCATCAGGATCAAGAGTAGACCCAGGCACTAGGTCTACTCTTGGGATCATGTCGCTTCTAGATTTTCAACCCCAACTTTAGTGGTTGTGTGGGGATCCACACATTGGAGTTATCACTTGCTGTCCCAACTTCTTTGCCTCCATTAACAGTGGTTTAGAAAGAGCCCCAGACCCCCAAACACTACTGGAGGGAATATAAAATGGGGCAGTCACATTGGAATACAGTTTTGACACTTCTACAGAGTGATCAACAGAGAGTTACCATACGGCCCTGCAATTCCACTCCTTGATATATGCCCAAGAAAAATAAAAACATACATCCATACAAAAATTTGAACATGAATGCCCATAGCACCATGATTCATAAAGCGCAAAAGTGGAAACAGTGTAAATCTTTCAACTGATGAATGGGTAATGAAAATGTGTTATATCCATATAATGGAAACTTATGTGACAATAAAGAGGAACGCACTACTAAGAACATGCTACAATGTAGAAGGACCTTGATAACATTATGCTAAGTGAAAGAAGTCTGTACAAAATACCACATATTTTATGATTCCCCTCATATGAGATGTCCAAAACAGGAAAATCCATAGAGACAGAAGGTAAATTACAGTTGCCTATGGCTGGGATTGGGGAAGTTGGACAGAGAATGGAGTATAAATGCTAATGGGTTCAGAGTTTCCTTTTGGGGTCATGAAAATTTTCTAAAATTAGGTTGTTGTAATGGTTGCACAACTCTGTGAGTATAAAAGCCATTGAATTCTACACATTAAATGAGTGAATTGTATAATATGGTAATTATATCTCAATAAAGCTGTTAAAAAAAAAGATGTTTGAGTTAGCCAACCTCCCTATCCCTCATCCCCCACACTCAGGGCTTCCCCAAAACTTTCCAGCATAATTTAACAGGACCAATCTTATTATGTCCATTATCCTTGTTATTTCAGGTACCACAAAAACTCCAGAATCGCGGGTCACCCTTTACTTCCCCACTCTAGTCACTATAAGGCACCGCACAGGAGCTATTCCCTTACCTTTCCACACTTCTGCCCTGCTAAATACCCCCTTCACCTTCTTGCTTTGATGGAAAGCTAGTTCTCCCCTAAAAGCACTGCTTTCTCTAAAACTCTCTCAACTAGTAGCTGTTTCTTCTCCCACAGACCTCATTCCAGTAGGCCTGGAGGTGACGTGAGTGTCCTCTTTGCTCCTCATTCCTATTTTCAGAACCTTTCTCTTTTTCTTTCCTAAAAACTCCCAACCTTGAATTGCATGTCATCAGATTATATTAATTCACTCTCATATCATTGTCTTCCACCAAGGTTGTTCTGGGTTTCTCAACAATTGTAGTTCATGGCTCACTGACGGTCTCTCACCACCACTCGTCTTAATTCTTGATGATTTAGATAGCAACAAAAATGATCATTCCAGTACATTGGCCTCCAAGTCTTACTATTTTTTCTCCACTACTCTATCTGAAGCCACCTATTCATTCCTGTGATCGTGTCCAGATCTCACTGTCCAATATGACAGCCATCAGCCTCATATGACTACTGATCACTTCAAATGTGGCTAGTCTGAACTGAAAAGTGCTATAAGTGTAAAATACACACTGAATTCCTAAAAATAATAATAATAATAACAATAATAATAATTATAATAAATAATAATTTGAAATGTCTGATTAATTTTATACTAACTGCATATTATAATGATAATATTTTGTCTATATTGGTTAAGTCGATTGTCATACCATGGTAGCTGCTATGCCACCAATATTTCACACACCAGCAGGGTCACCCATGGTGGACAAGTTTCAGCAGAGCTTCCAGACCAGACAGACTAGGAGGAAGGATATAGTCACCCACTTCCGAAAACACTGGCCATGAAAACCCTATGTGTAGCAGCGGAGCATTGTCTGATACAGCGCTGGAAGGGGAAAGGATGGCACAGAAAGATCGGGCTGGGTTCCCCTCTGCTGTACACAGGGTGGCTAGGAGTGAGAATAGATTCAAGGGCACTAACAACAAAAAATATATGTTAATAAAATAAACTTTCTTTTTTACCTTTTTAAAAATGTAGCTGCTAAATATTTTACACACACATATGGCTTGTATTTGTGGCTCATATTATATTTCTGTTTCATGGTACTGCCAAAGGCATTGGCATTACTAGTAACCACAACCTCTCCATTATTCCAATTTCATGCATCTGTCTGTTAATGTCACCTCCTGTATTTTTCAGCCTATTTTGTCAGATGCCCAAACTTTAAGACTTACTTGATTCTACTTTGTTCTCCAACCGATTGACTCTATTATCTTTTCACTTTCATTCATCACTTTAGTGTTCTCTTTTATCTCTTCTTATCCAGCCTAAACTCTATGGACAATTATTATAACAACCGCCTTGTGTTCCCTCATCCTTCTCTCCCTTCACTGAACTTACTTGAAAAGCCACAAGCATGGTTTAATACAGGTTCCCACCTATTACTCTATGTCTCAGTGCAGCTGAATATGACTGGATAAAAACACACAAACATGTTGGTGTCATCATGTTATTCCTGGGCCTTGCCAGGAACACTGTGATCACTCTTCCAGGAATGTACTCCTCTTAGATATGCCTGTGGGCAACTCCTTCATCTTCCTCATGCCTTTGTTCAGATTTAACTTTCCTAATGAAAATTATTCTGATTGCTCTATTTAAAGTTGCAATCTTCATCTCCTTCCAACCTCCCTCAATTCTCTTTAAACTTCTGGGGTTTTTTTTCTTTTTTTATTCCAATTTCTTCTTTCATCAAGGTAAAACATGCTTATTTATTACCCTCAAATGTAACCTCCCTCTTGAATGTAACCTCCACAGAGAATGGATCTTGTTTTATTCGCTTATGTATGCCAAATTTCTGGAACAATGACTGCCAGAGTGTAGGCATTTAAGAAACAGTCTTTGAATAAATGAGTTAATGAATAAAAAACTGTTTTTCAAATGTAAAACTCATGTTCATGTCACCAAAGTCCACATATGTTTAAAATAATATGTGCTTATTTTAGAACAGTTTGTTCACATTTTTCTATTTGCTTTAGGGTAATAAGTAGAGCATTATCTATTTTTTTTTTTTTCAATTTTCCTCTTGAACTCACCTGTAGGAACAGTAACTGGAATATTTGAAACATTGAGAGGGCCAGACACAAGAAATACTCCTACAGATGACAAAGTATAGTTATATATTTAAGGAGCAATAGACCAAAGATATACTATCAATGTGTATATACATACACATTGACTATATATATTGAATATATGTATATATTCAATAAGTTGACTAAAAAGGATAGTCCTTCATGGCCCTCAAACTAACTAAAATGATAAAACACATGCTTTTCATTTGGAAATTCTAAGACATCTACAGCCACCTTTGTTATAACAGCTTTATAAAAATTCCCTGAAATTTTCAAGGAAGTTTATATCTACTAAACAATACCTTTAAAAAAGAGTTATATAAATTGTCTGTTATAAAAAAGACATTAATAAATGTCACTCTTTCTTAGAAGGAGGTTTATAAAGGGTAAATATCATTGTGTTTCTTTTCTGAATAAATTTTCTAGTCTCCTTAACACCTATAAAACAGACTTGTGTGACCTTAAGTCTGTCCCCTGCCTGGGTCTACAGCCTCATCTGCAGCCACAATCCACTCCTCTTATGCAGTAAAAACGTCATATTTCAGTTCTATCTTAAGTTCTTTAAGTTTCACGATAATCATGGGAACTTTGAGTTTTGCCAACTTTCCCTGGTGGAGAAACACCATAAATGGAAATACCATACAGATGTGAGATTTTATCACTCTATCATCTGGACTCAAGAGAGCTTTATTTGAAATCTATAAAGACAAGAGTCAGTGGTTGTGCGGGTGTAAATCAGATGATATGATCTGTCAGCTCAGTTCTTTGTATCAACACTCTCTTAACACATTTCAGTGTTAAGGGAAGTGGTTCCAACTATATAAAGTCATTGCTTTTATTTTAACCAACTCAAAATAGGGAAAGACCTGAGAAGACTTTTTTTTTTTAATTTGCTTATTTTGTTATTTGTATTCTCTGTGTGGAAAAAAAAGATTTTTAATGGGTCATTTGTATTAAACATATGCCCAGTTTTATCTTTGTAGGGGAAATTGCTGATTACAATGTTATTTTTATAATTCCCTCCTATGAAAAATTATGAAAATATTCTATTAAAAATGATAAAAAGGGGCTGGCCAGGTGGCTTATTGGTTGTTTGCGTCCTCCGCTTTGGTGGTCCTGGGTTTGCAGGTTCGAATCCCGGGGGCAGACCAAGGCACCACTCATCAAGCCATGCTGTGGCAGCATCCCACATACAGAATGGAGGAAGATGGGCACAGATGTTAGTTCAAGGTCACTCTTCCTCAGCAAAAAATAGGAGAACTGGCAAGAGATGTAGCTCAGGGCCAGTTTTCCTCACCAAAATAAAATAATAATAGTAATAAAAAAATGATAAAGAAAATAATAGTGAATAAATATGATTGTTATGTGAACAAAGATATGTAGACAATCAACATGAGATGGAAATTATTAAAGCAATTAAAACATTTGTAATATAATTTGCATAATTCAGTAGTTGTATGTTTAACACGTCATAAGAAATAATTTCATTATTTTACTTTTTGATTGATGTATACATTTTTGGCAGTCTAATTATTTTCTAACTTCATATTTCAATATTACAAACTTCACAAATATTAATTAGCAAGTAAATTAAAATCAAACCTTCACATCTAGAAACTGCTGATCATTTTTTCCACTAAAAGTGTTTCAAAATGTCATATACTCAATTAAAAAATATGTCTACCATGCTATTTTATGACATACAAGTAAACAAAATAACAAAAGTGTAGTATTAAATTTTATTTTTCAATTTGAAGAAAAGTTTTTATAATTAAATATAATTTCTGCTTTTTATAATATCTCTTAACTCTCACGTCTTCCCTGACAGCACACCCTTCACCCCCAACACACACAGATAATGACAATCTACCCTCTTCAGTGCATCAGGTACCTTTATAATAATGACAGACTTAAAAGGAAAAAAATTCCTCAAGTTGTTTGTGATAGAAAAAAATTAATTAAAAACAGAAGCACAAAAAATGAAAGTTTCATCAGAAAGACATTTTTTTCTCACTTCCTAAGGTTCATAAACATCTCTTGTTCATTTTCAGTAATATCCATCAAACCAAGAGCATCCTTCAAGTGAGGTCACCACGGAAGTCAAAAAACACACTCCAAGCTTGTGGGGACCTGTCGGAATGGTTTTATTAGTAGGATGTGTCACCACCAACCCTTGGTCTGGTATAAAATTGAGTTTTAAAATGACACATATTTCCCGTATTCTCCAGTTAGCTGGAGATTTCTTTTGGGCTTTCCCTTTTTTTCTAGTCATCTATAGAAGAAAACAGAAAACAAGGAACTTGAGAAGATCCTTGAAGAAGCAGGAACAATTGTCTAGTTTTATTCTAAATGCATTCTCTTTGCTGTTTTAGCTACCTCCAAAAAGGTCTGCCTAGTTCTCCTAATAAGGGAAACTGGCTGAGGACCTCTGGAGTCAAGGAGGAGCATTCAGAGACCACTCTGCTTCAGACAGAGGAGGGCTTGCAGGGACATAGGCTATGATGATATAAAGGAAGAGGGGCAGGGAGAAAACAGACCTACAGGATAATGAAAATGTTTGACTGCTAGTAGATGATGACAAAATAAAATACCCTTACTTCTATATGGTCAATCAAAGAAAAAAGAAGAGATAAAGTTTAATTACATTTGTGCACAGGAAGAATATATATATGAAAATTGTATATTTGTTTCTTTTGCATATTTTTATGATTTTGTGAATTATGCTTATCTAAAAGGGGAGTGGTTTGAAGCCAGACTTCCAAATGGTGGATTCCTGATCGCCTACCTTTTGAAGGAAATCAAAATTATCACCTTGTACAAATAGCCACTGTGGCCCACCTGTCTGAATCTACCCCTTCAGGATTACTTCTTGCAATTGAAAGAGTATCTCTAGAATAACATATATCCTCGTTTTCCTCAGCCCCATCGCACACATTTTCATATTCTCGCACATACTCACACACAAAGTGTGGCAGCTTGAGTGAGCAGTAGAACGCAAAGCTACGAGTGTGATGAAGCAGTGATACAGAAGATAGATGCTTTGTACAGAGAAGACAAGAGGCCAACAGATCGCCAAAACAGGATGTTTTCTGCCTTTATACTCAGATAGTTCATGCCTAAAGAGAACACCCCGCTGAGCAAACCAAGGCTCCAGCATAAACTCACTAGAGCCCCTGGCGACATGGAACATCAAACTAAAATGTGATTACTCCATGAGAAATTGCATTTCTGGAGGATTCTGAAAAGGCATGCCAGGAAAAAAACAGTGGAAAGTTGTTTACTATCACAACTTTTTCTGTATGTCTAACTGATGTGCTTATAAGGGTAAGCATCATCTCTGTGTCAAAGAGTGATGATCCAAAGTTTATATTAAACACTGAGTCATAGTATTATGCCTGCAGTTGGTGGAAGGGGTATGGTATTCATACAATTAAGAAAGCACACTCTTTTGGGTTGATTTTTAAAAACAAATTAAGACATATATTTACTGATCAAAAACAATTTTGAAGAAATTTTAGAACAGCCAGAAGTAAAAGGAAAGTATCATCTTCATAGTTTTATAATCTTGGTAGGTGGGACATAATGAAATATAAATTATATTTATCCACTTCACATTAAGTTATTCCTTGATAACAAAAGTGTACTAGTGGTAAAGGTTTGCTCTATGATTCTTTATTCTGAATAAAAAGTGAATCACTAGGTGTAGAAACAAATGATTAATTACCACCTACATGCTACCACCTAGTTATTTTGATAGTCATAATTTTCCCTCCTATGTTTCAGATTTTCCACACTGGAAGGAAATTCTCTCCATTGACTTGAAGAAGAATAATATTCTAAAGAAAATTCTCAAGGCAGATGCCAACCAATCCATTTGCAACTACTCTCCATTTTCTGGACTTGTTTTCTAAGGGAATTTACCTGCCCATGCACAGGTTTTGCAAAGGAGATGCTATCTAATGTCTATGTAAATAAACCCTTATTCGAGAAGTTGGGAATATATGATCAAACAACGTGTTGGAAAATAAAAGAATTTCTCAGGAACCTATGATCAGATAGTAAGACTAAGCTGTCAAATCTATCAGGATGAATTTCATTGGGGATTTCCATATGAATGGAAATATGCCATGAAATATGAAGGCATGGTACAAAATTGCCCTTTAGCAAAGTATTTCCTCACCTTTTAATTCCATTAAATGTTATATTTCCTGTGTGCTGAATGTATCTAATTTCTAAAGGATTTGGTATGTGCTGCAGTTTGGATTCTAACTGGGGTTAAGTCTTGAGGCTTGGAAGACACTGAAAGTTCAAAGTAGACTTGAATTCTTGTGAATTACTATTACAGTGCTAGGGTTCATCTCTAGGAAAGACAATGCATTGTTGTGCATTTCATACAACATCCAACACAGTCCTGAGCTCTTATCACAGGCGACATATAAGCCATAGGACATCAATCACTGACTGCTTGTTTCTTTTTCTTAAATTAAAAATAAGTATATATTACAAGTATTAAGGGGCTAAAACTTGAGCATTTCTTCTATGTACGTATTGCAAAGACCACTTGCTGAAAATTGGTCACACTTGGTATTTAATAACATTGCTTTTGTGATTAACAAACATTAATTAAAGGAAATTTAACTATTTTCTTAACTTGATATTTTAATATTTTCATAATATGGACAGATATGTTTATCAAGGATGTCTTAGGGAATGGGCATTGTAGGAGTTAGTGGCACAAAACGATCAGATAGTAATTTTTTTGCAAAGGAGATGCTATCTAATGTCTATGTAAATAAACCCAAATTCTACGCGGTTTCTACACATATCACGTTGATATTACATTGTGTTTTGCTTATCCTGCTAACTACCCACCCAAACTGAAAATATATAAACTTATTATCTGTGGAAACACTTTTCAATCATCTTCTTCATTAAATTTCCAACTATTGGTTTAAACAAGTAAGTCACACATTTCAAAATGTAAAATATCTGCTTAGACTCTTTCTGAAAATGACGGCTCCCTCGTAATTTGTTGGATTTTCTTTTGTGAATGAGAATAAGCAGAAATAGAAAGACACTGATCTTGATGAAAGGATAGAGGTACAGTATTTGAATGTTTATAATTAATTAGTGACTTTTGTGAATTACTTAGTGACCATGAGAATCTTGTAGTCTTTAAAATCAATAGGAAAATGCATATGGTGGCATTTTCTACAAAGTTCTACTTCCCTTGTTCTAACCTATGTTCTTTTCACTAAGAAAATGCTTGGAGATATTTTTAATGCCAATATTTAAAAATAGTATGTAATCCACTTATTGTTGAATTTCCAAGAGGTACCTACTATGTTTGAATTATATTTGCCATCCATCTCTGAACTTTGACAACATCTATTATCTAGAAGGCCATGGAATTCAACAAAACATGCTTCAAAATATACTTAACATCCATGTACCAAACATATTTTGTTTTTTAACTTAAAATGATAGTTAAGAAGGTTGGTGATTAAAAATTATAAAAACCTCATCAGTGATAAGCAGTGTGGATTTCTTGGTTCCCATTACATAATTCCAAAATAGAAGTACATTACAACAACAGCTGAATCATAATTTTAACAAACCAAAGCTTGGAAACAAATAAGTTTTAGTGCTTTAGCATAAAATTCTTCAGAAAAATCATGATGCAAATACCCAACTTGAAATAAGTAACAGGAAGAAAATAACTTAAATATGTTCATATACCTTAGACCATGTGATATTCATACTAATCTCATATGACAGGTACACAGGTATTTTTCTTCCCATTTTAAGAATAATAAAATTGACATTTTCTGCCTGAGGACACAGCCATTATGTGACAGAGATAAATCTAGAATTTATGTCTCTTGAATTCACAACTAGGCTTGCTTTCATTACAACTAACTGCAGTTTTCTGGAGACTTACAATCTTTGACATCTAGAGTATGGGGTTACTTTATAGGTGAGACCTACCGACTGAGATGCTTTGTAAATTAAACATACTTTGATAGGGATGTGCAGTGTATTTTCTTCATGAAAATATTCTTATATGAGGAGTTATATGAATAAAAGTTCATTTTAAAGAACACAACATGGGGTGAAACTTCCAGAATGGCAAAGGAAAGAACTTCAAATATACACTTCTCCATAAAACCAATGAGAACATTGGCCAAAATTGCCAAAATCAACTCTTTCAGAACTCTTAAATAAAGGCTTAAATCAATCCAAGGAGTATTTATTCAAGTAAAATTGTTGAAAGTTGCTAATCAGGTCAACTATACACTTACTTATTTTTTGCCTGCTTGATCTATCAGTTAATGATATAGAGGTGTTGAAGTCTCCAACTATAATAATAGATTTGTCTGTTTCACCTTTCAGTTCTATCAGCTTTGTCTCATGTATGTTGATGCTCTTTTGTTAGACATATACATGTTCAAGGTTTTATGCCTTTTGGAGAATTGACCCCTTTATCATTATGTAATGTCCTTTTTTATCCTTGTTCTGAAGTCTACTATGTCTGATATTAACATGGCTACTACAGCTTCCTTTTGATTATTGTTAACAAACTGAAAATCAATCAATGTAATCTACCATATTAACAGGTTAAAGAAGAAAAATTGTATGATTACATCAGTTGATGCAGAAAAATCATTTGACAAAATCCAACACCAATTCACTATAAAAGAAATTTCAGCAAAGTTTCAATAGAAGGGTACTTCCTCAACTTGATTTAAAAAAATCTATTAAAAACCTACATTAACATCATCCTTAGTGGTGAGACACTGGACTCATCCACTACTATCAGCAAGAAGGCAAGGACATTTTCTCTCACCACTCCTATTCAACATCATCCTAAAAGTCATAGCTAGTGTACCAGACGAGAAAAAGACACAAAAAATATGGTATTAAAAGAGAAGAAATGACATTGTATTTATTTGCAAATGACATGATTATAGTTAGGAAACCACA
The DNA here is from genome assembly GCF_057802395.1 of Ceratotherium simum simum. Lineage (NCBI taxonomy): Eukaryota > Metazoa > Chordata > Mammalia > Perissodactyla > Rhinocerotidae > Ceratotherium > Ceratotherium simum. Next base: position 17,685,493 of record NC_141926.1, read on the forward strand.
AAGAATCTACAAAAAACTTCTGGAAAAATTAAGCAAGTGTAGCAAGTTGAAGCATACTAGATCAATACAAAAAGTAATTGCTTTCCAATATACCAGCAAAAAACAATTGAAATTTGGAATTAAAAAACCCTACCATTTATATTAACACCAAAAATATATAGTACTTAGATGTAAATCTAACAAAATATGTTCAAAGTGTTTTTCAGTAAACTACAAAACACTGACTAAAGTAGTCAACGAAGACCTAAATAAATGGAGGGATAGTCTATATTCATGGATTGGAAGACTCAGCCAATCTAGGGTTTCCTCCTCCCATCTATAGTTTTCTCATTTATTTTTGGTGAAGGTCTTAGAAACCAAGTCACATCTTCCCAATTTGATCTGTAGATCAATGCAATCCTAACCAAAATTCTAACAAGCTATCTTCTATCTTTGAAGATACCAAAAAATTGATCCTAAAATTTTTATGGAAATGCAAATGACTCAGAATAATCAACACAGTACTAAAGAAGATCACAAAGATAGTTCTATGTAGAAAGGACAGTTTTTTCAACAAATGGTTCTTGAATAATCGGACATCCATATGTGAAAAAGAAAGAACCTCAACATAGACCTTACACTTTCAAAAAGTTAACTCAAAATCCATCACAGACCTACACGTAAAATTTAAAACTAAAAACCTCTTAGAAAGAGAACCGGAGAAAATATACGTGACCTTGGGTTTGGTGATTAATTTATAGATACAACATGAAAGGTACAATCCATCAGAAAGGAAAATAGGTAAGTTGAACTTAATTAGCATTAAAAAATTCTGCTCTGAGAAAGACACTGTTAAGAGAATGAAAAGACAAACCATAGACTGGGAAAAATATTCGCAAAAACTGTACATGATGGGGCTGGCCCCGTGGCTTAGCGGTTGGGTGCGTGCGCTCCACTGCTGGCGACCCGGGTTTGGATCCCGGGCGCGCACCGACGCGCCGCTTCCCCACCCGTGCTGGGGCCGTGTCCCACGTGCAGCAACTGGAGGGATGTGCAGCTATGACATACGGCTATATACTGGGGCTTTGGGGGAAAAAAAATAAATAAAATTATTAAAAAAAAAAAACTGTACATGATGAAGAACTTTTAACCAAAGTATACAATAAACTCTTCAAAATGAAAATAAGAAAATTAACAACCCAATTAAAAAGTGGGCAAAATATTTGAACAAGCCCCTTACCTGTTCTACAGTTGGCAAATAAGTATAAAAAAGATGTTCAGCATCATCTGTCTTAAATTGATACCACTGCACACCTGCTGGAACAGCCAACATCCAAAAAACTGACAATAGCAACTGCTGGAAAAAATGTGGAGGAACAGAAACTCTTGTTTATTGCTGATGGGCGTGCAAAATGGCACAGCCCCTTAGGAAGACAGCTTGGCAGTTTCTTACAATGCTAAACATTGTCTACCGTGTAATCCAGCAATTGGGCTTCTGTATTGCTACCCAAATGATTTTAAGATGCATGTCACATACGGTTGTTTATAGCAGTTTTATCCATAATCACAAAATCTGGTAGCAATAAAGATGTAAGTGAATGGATAAACAACTGGTGGAAAAACTATACAATGGATTATTATTCAGCAATAAAGTGAAATGAGCTACCAATGAATTTGATCTATTAGAATAGGTATGTGACATAAATTAACAGGGTACCCGTTAAGTTAGCAAATGTTAGGTAATTTTTTTAAGGTCTAATTACAGAAAAATTATGTATTCTTTATAATGGCATCCATTAAAAATTAAGCCTTGAAGAATATTTAATAACACTGGGAATTCATACTAAATAATCTAAGTTAAAGTTGAGGTGCAGAACTGTAGCTATAACATAAAATATATTTTGTAGGAAATATACAAACAAATGTACATGCACAGCAAGAATACTGGCAGTGTTGTTTTTGGGTTCTTAAGTAACTTTAAATCATGGGCTTGTTCTTACATGTGTTTTTCTGGCTAAAGAGTTCTTTTAGCTTTCATTCTACTCTCAGAGCATTCCACTATCCAAAAGACTTAATGATCATGAAAACTCTCCTCTCTTAACAAGGAAGGCTTAGAGATGTTAAGATAATTTTATCAAAGCTAAAAAAGCAATCCAGAAAATCTCAAGTCCTGAAGCGAGATTTCCTGCCTCCGTGTCTAGTGCCTTCAGCCAACTCATATTGCTATTCAGCGGTTTAAAAATGGGTGATCAAGTTATTTTGATTAATTTATATAAAATCATAGAAAATTTATTTTTCTGCTGATTTCTTCATAGAAACTAAGCCCTGAGAGTGTTACCCATTCTTTCCTATAGAATCACACTTTTGTTTCAGTTTGCTCTTTAAATTTTATTCTCAAGATCATATGGAAGCTGCTATTTGCTGGAAGCTTTGCACATCTTGCTTTGGTCACCAATACAAATTCTTACTTGACCAAGTGGGCTTTCTATTATATATGGCTAGATATATAAATGATATAGAGATAGAGATGTATACGTAGAGATAGAGACAGAGATATCTCACCCCTGAAATTTTGTTTACACTATTAATTGGGAAATCTGCCTCTTTTAGTTGATTATACAAACTTTACCCCAGCTTCTTTCTGAATTACACTAATCTCAAGTGAGTTACTTCTGAAATAATTGGTATCTCTTATATATGAAAACGAGTAACCTGATTTCCATCACACACAACCTCACGTTGGATTAGGAGTTGTTAGAATAAAATAGAATGTCACTAGGAATCAGTTTGGCCATGAAGATGACACCCACATATTTAAATTGTTTCTGTTGCTTTTTTTTTTTTTTTTTTTAACTCCTGGCCATTTGAAGAACGGCTACACAGCTAAGATGCTTTTGGATTCATAGCTTCTTAGTGCCAATCACACTAAAATTTTTTAATATTATTTTTCATGTAAGAAAGTGAATTAAAGCACAGGACTTTGAGAGAATATCAACTTTCCACATTCTGAGTATTATGATGCAATGTGAAATTTCCTAGTAAATTGCCAGAGTAAAGTGCCAGATGTAGTCATCCCTGACACTGATTTTTAGTGAAGGCGAAGTTGTTGATAAAATGAAAGGGAATTCACATGCCAACAGCAAAAAGCAACATACACTAACTGGCAGCAGGACATATTAAATAATGGGAATTGCAGCTTATATTCATTGAGATATTCCCCAACCTACATGTGTCATCAAAGAAAGTGTCACACGCCATAGGAAGAAAGGGAAATGACAGTACACCAAATGTAGCACATAATTTTTTAAAAACTTTCCTGAAATAATCATGCTGAAATTCAATCAGCAGTCACAACACAATTATGTATGTTCTTTTGATATTTAGAGTGACTAATAGGTCCTAAGATTAATGAATGCACTGAATATTTATTTTTCTCTATTTCTTATTTTGCATATTAGTTTTCATACGAATTTTAATTCTTAGTCTTTGGGAATAGTAAAAACAGAGAAAAATTTCAATTCTGTTTCCTTGGGTCATTTCCTATGAAGGAATGAAATAGTGATATAAGTACAAACCAAACTTTCCCTCCCACTGGTCCTTCTTTCTCATCCCCTGGTCATTCTTCCACCATCTCCGCCACGGTACCATGCCGGGTACCATTGAATATCTGATCCACCTTACATCTCTGGGATAAGCTAGAGTGCCTTGAACCAACTCAAACTCCTTATACACTTCTAGCACCAATCCCAGAAGAGCTAGACTGACTTTTCCTCTTCAGTGTGGCATGAATATCAGCCATTCAGACTAGAGGATAGCCAAAACTAACTGCCCCTCAATGTGCTCTTTCTGATAATATTCAATTTTATAGCAGCATAGATGGCATTTGACACAGGTGACTCCTCTTACCTTCTTGAAATATCCTTTGCCTTTCGTTTCCAGTATATCACATTCTTTTGGTTATATTTCTCCTTCGCTATGTGCTTCTTTTCAGTTTCCTCTTTTTGTTCTTCCTCTTCTCCCTCACCTCTAATTTCTAGGGTGCCTCAAGGCAGTCTTCAGAATTGTTCTCTTCTCTGTTGATATTCCTTAAGAAATGTCATCTAGCTGTGTGCCTTTAGATATCATCCATATGCTGAACACTCCTGCAGTGCTCCTCAAGGGTCTTCTTAGGCTCAACTACACATTGAGAGTCAAGACACGATCATGAACCTCATTTGATATTAGTCTGCTCAGAAGGTTATCAGACAGAAACCACAGCATGCCAGCTGCTCAACATCAAACATTCCTTGCAGGAGTAGTTCTTGCAGCAGTCCGTGAAACAGTCCACACAGCCACCCAGAAGATATCAAATCAGACGACAATTCAGATTCAAGGAGGGGAGAACACACTGGGAAGATGGGAGAACTTCTCTGGCTTAAGAGCCTGGTGTCACACAGGAACCAATATCTCTACAGGCATATCTTCCAGGGTGCCTGCAGGAGACATACAGCCACAAAGTCATTGCCTTCAGGAAAGGCCAATGTATAACCCTATTGGGTATTCGCAATTTCTTGTACAGATGCAATTTACAAATTAAGGGTAATTTCTGTCTTCAGTAATGTTACCTAGAGATGCCATTTAACTTTTACTGGGTTACCATGGGAAAAAAGACTGCAAGTTAACTGAAGGTCAAATCTTTATGCAGAACTAGAAAAGTCTGGCTTATCTTTGCCTACAACTCTCAAATTTCTATCTTCTGTCTAGACTTTTTCTCTGAACTTCACATTCATATATCCTACTGCTTACTTGACATTTTCACTTGAATATTTAACTAATGATGCCCACTAATAATATCCAAATTTGAGTTCTTGATTTTTTCCACCAAACACATTCTTCCATTCTTCCCGGTCTCACTAAATGGCAATATCTTTCTAGATGTCAACTTTGAATTCTTAGAATCATCCGTAACGGCTCTCTATCCTTTACATCCCACATCAGCAGATACTGAATATTCAAAATCTAAACATTTCTCCCAACTGTCCCTGCGACCTCTCCACCCCAAATAGCCAATATCTCTTGCCATTATTGCAATAAATAAATTACTATAAGGCCATCTTTCTTCAGCACTTCCCTCTAAGCTACTCACAACACAGAATCCTGAGTGATTTTTTTAAACTGAAGTAAAATTTTATCACTCTTTTACTTAAAACCCTCCCATGGCTTCCTACCCCTCAAAATAAAATACTATGACCTTCTTATGCCTACAGGTTCTTCACAGTCTGGTCTCAGTTACCACTCTGCCCTCAGCTCGTGCCATTCTCATCCTTAACATCTTTGCCAGCACCAGAATGTCCTCCTTGTTGATCGTTGAATATACTAAGCATGGTTTTACTCAGAACCTTTGCCAAAGCTGTTCATTCTGCCTGGAAAACTCTTCTCCAAAATATCCTCATGCTTTGGTCCTCACGATTTTAAGTTCTTACTAATACGTCACCTTATTAGAAGGCATTTCCCTGACATAAAACAGTACCCTGCCTTGGAAATCCCTATGCCTTCCATCTACTATAGTTATCTTCATGATAGTCATCACCATCTAATATACTACACATTCACATTTTTGGTTTGCTTGTTGATGGTCTGTCTTGCTCACTAAATAAAAGAGCCCTGAGGTGAGAAACTTTGTGTATTTTTTTCATGGTGGCAAATGTTATATCTAAATCAGAACCTGCAATAAATAGTTTCTCAATAAATATGTGTTGACTAAATGGTGGAGGAAATGAATGAATAAGTGACATAGAAAGAGAGTGTGTGTGTATGTGTTTATTTTGAATTCATCACTAAAAATATTTGACAGAATCCTTTCCCTCATAATGAATAGTTGTCATCTATTACACATCTATTTCATCTGGAGACTACTTAATCTGGGAATTTTAAAGCCCAACTCTCTTATGTGCACAGTCCTACTGAGGTTAAGTTAATTCTTAATAACATGAGTTGGCTATCTCTCAAAAGAGCTCTTGATGGCCCAGGCCCATTGTTCATTGTCCTCCAGAGTCCGATGTCTTGTATTTTCTTTGCTAAATCTAAGCTCCACATTTTTCTATCAGAATTCCTTCAGAGGAACAACTCATAGCACTGCAACTTCTGACAATCAAATGGCAACTTGGATATTGTTATGAATTTTTATATGTAATGAGTGACTTGTGCCTGCATTTGTGGCTGGAAAACCACCATTTGGAGGGGTGTACATTTGTTCCTGCCTTTTAGCATACCAACATTTATATTTGGAGCATATTTACCTCTATTCTGGAAAAAGAATTGCTTAATAACATGCACATGTAAAGTAAGAACATACTTAGGGAAGGCACCCAACCAGATGTTTAGTATGGAGATAAATATTGTGCTTCATAATAGAAGTTGGGTGGAATAACTTGATAATACGAGAGATTTGTTGGAAAAATTCAATTTAAATAAAAAGGTGCCAATTGTATATTTAGAATACTTCAAGCACATAAAATACATTTTTAGGAGTATATATGTGTCTTATTTGCTTGTTTGTTTTGGTCTCAATATTTACTCAAAGTAGAGTGGGACCTAAAACCAAAACAAAGTGAGAAGTACCTTTAAGTTTAATCTTACTTTTACTGGAAGAAAAAACATGTAAAGGAAATAACTTATTCGGCTTAGAAGATATCCTGGGTCAACTGAGGCATATATACATACTGTATAATTAAGACCGTGTAAGCAAGCTTTGCATAATGTAGGTCAACTACGATGGTTGTTTTCCTGAGCCTTGGATCCAGGCAATTTCCTGATGGGAACAATTCCCAAAGGGAATTAATTTATTATTCTTCATGAATTATGTAATATCTGGGGCAGAAAATGAGGTGGGACTTGAACTTGGAGAGAAAATAACGTCCTTTTTTTGTTGAAGAAGATCAGGGAATTGAAAGAAGGGATTCCTGTTAGTCAGGCTAAGCTGGGCCCTTCTACTTGGAAACCTACCAGGAGCCCTAGGATTATGGGCTTTAAGAGTGTATAACAGTAAGTTATAAGCTACTTTTCGTTTTTACTTTCATTCTCTCTAAATTTTGTCAAATCTTATTAGAAGGCACAGTACTGTCTCTGTTGTATTACGGGGGATTAGGGAAAATAATGACTTCCTCCCTCCATTAGAGGTCACTGAGGGGCATCAAAGGTGGTCACGATCAGCTATAAATTCCAACTGTGTGGCTATATCAGGGGATTTGGCAGCGTTAAAGGTAGTGTTATGCCATTAAGATGGGAAGACCAGAGGAGAGAAACTTGAGTTTATTTTATTTTTTCTAGAAAGAAATGAGACTGCAGGAAGTTAACAGAAATAGCTGGGAAGCCAATTTTTGAAATCCAGGCCAATGTGGACTTTGACAAAACAATTTGATATAACACAGATACACAAACTCATTCTATAGACGTAGGTTGGTGAGGCCTGAGGACAAAGATCATTTCTGTACAGAATCTATTTAATGGCCTGCAGGGTTGTCTTACAGAAATTTTTTGCTACTCCACAGCATCTACTCTGACAGCTGTTCTTTTAGCTTTTTTGGTGCAAAAAAATGAACTAGAACCCTTCTGTTGGCTTAGAGTATATATTTATTTCTATAAGAGCTGTTCCAGAGAGCTTCTCCTTGTATGACTTTCTCTCCATCAGGAAGATGCATTTGGGAATCTCCATGAAACTTGGCAATAGCTCTTGCACTTCCGAAATATGTTTCCCTCTAGGACATTCAAACACACATGCAAATTACCTTTCAGGTAAAGTACTAGAAACCACAAATTATCCAAAGATAAATAAATAACTCTAAACAAAGATTCCATTTGATGGTAACATTTGCAGAAATCATTGGTAAACCATTTCAGTGCATAAAATTTATCAGGATATGTTTCTAAAAAGGTAATTTAAAAAATTTTAAATTCAGAATTACCCCTGAACCATTATTGTATTTAATTCAGCTAATTGTATTAAATGTATGCAATGTTTAAAACATTTTGTAAAAAGTTATATATAAGACTGTCACATCCTAATATTGTATAAATGTGCAAATGTGAGAATTTGCTGAAGTTCAGTTTTAGAAATCACGAATTAAATTAAGAATAAAAATCACATTAATAAACTCACCACAAATTTGTCTGTCTTTATAAAAGTTTCTCTTTTATTAAAATATCATGATGGTAGTCATATTAGTCAGATTTTGTTTTGGGAAAACCACTGCAAAGATTAGTGGCAAAAACAATAATCATATATTTATCCCTGATTCTATGGTTCAGCTGGGTCTTGGGTGGGCTCAACTGGCTGATCTTTGCAGCCAGCTGGTGGAATGGCTGGGAGAGCTGAAATCGCTGGAGAGCTGGAGCCTCCTCCTACCGTTCTCTCACCTCCAGGATTCTTGCCTGGACTTATTCACATGTTGGGGGAAAGGTTCTCAGCAGTAAGATAGGATGAGCCCCATGCATGAGCATTTTTCATTCGTTTGGTTCCATTGTCCAGGGAAAGTCACACCACCAAGCAAAAGTCAGTGTGGGAGGAGTCTATCCAAAGAGGGGACTATGCATACAGAGAAGGAAATCTTGGCCACAAATTTGCAAACAATATCTCAGTAGACACGTTTAACGTGAGATTCTAATAAATAAATAAACAGAAAAAGGACATCGAAAATTTTCATATAAACAAATTTTATGGTAGTTCTTTCCTTCAAGCTCTGAATTATAATATTTCTCTCTCCATATTATTTATTTTCATAGGTACATCTAAATTATTTTTTGATATAATAAAATCGATGGGTTTAATTTTGGCTGACATGCTCCTTAACTAAATGCAGGGAAAATTAATTCCTTAATCAAATAAAAAAAAGACTGATAATTAATATGCATATTTTTATTTCACTTGCTTTCTTATGAGTTCAAGAGAAATCAATATTGCTAGAAAATTATCACAATTAGTACATAAATTTCAGATATTATTTGACTAATCACTGTTCTTGAACGCACTGATGTATCTGACTTGGTTATCTCTGAAGCTATCTTAGAAGCCAAATAAATCTGAGCAAAAGAGGAGGCAGTAACAAAATCTACAATTTGAATTGGATATAGTCACTACCATTGAAAATTCTATTCTTCTAGAAAGAATTCTTCATTTGTTTTTAGCCATATTTATGGTTGATGCCACTGCTAACCTTTGCTTAAGAAGACAGTATTATGAAAAAGATAAATATCATAAATGAAACCACAACTGCTAGAAAAAAATGAGGTAATAGGAAGGAGAGAAAGTTTGGGGCATGTGGCCCGTTTCCATTCGTAACCACCTACAAAGCCCAAAGAAACAGCTGCCAGAGTACGAATCATAAATAACATGGCCAACTTGGAACATAATGCCAATGACATCGTACCATATGGGTTGATTGCTGGGATCCAATCAGAATCTCTTAAGTCATTTGAGAAAAGTTTGTGCTGGGGTGTTGTTGTGTACTGCATCGTATTTCAAGCTGAGCTTAGTTGAGGCTTGAGGGCTGGCACATACAGTGAATATAAAAGTCCATTTCAAAGTATTGAATTCTTTTAAAGAAATATTTAAGCAATGTATGAGGTATAATCCTGGCCAAAAGCCTGCAATATTAAATCAAGACTGAATTGTTAGCTAACATTAAATCCATAACCTTGTCTATAACTTCTCTTGGGAAACTTCACAATTTTATGATATGTAGTTAAAAAAAAATTTAATTTCAAAATAGATGCAACATAAATTTAATGAACTCACTGGAATTTTCTTCTGGGATTTCTAAATCATACTGATACTGCTTTGTCTTATTTCCACATCATATATCACAGGAATATAAAAATCTTAGGGTTTACAAAGCACTTTCCCAATTTAGTTTTCACGTGACAGCGTGATGTGCAGTAGTTGAAGAAACTAATTGTGGTTGAAAGAAGTTAATTTCCAAGGTCATCCAGTAGAGAATTGTGATTTAGCAAGGATTAGAATTCAGATCTTTGTATATTCCAAAACGTCAGAGTTAAATTTTATGCAAGCTTCCATAAGCAGAATTTTGAAAGATTGTCTTTTAATTCTTGTTTATAACAACAAATCCAAATGTTTGCTATGAGAATATAATACCCTAAAAGGATTGGATATTTGTTTTCTTCTTTTTTAAAATTCTTGATGTTCTTTGTCCACTTGGGATTCCAACAAGAAATGTAGAGAGATCTGAATTTTTATTCATGGACTACTGAAATGATAGTCTTTTGTTATAATTCTGTTTTATGGAATGCTTTGTCCATATAAAGAAAAAGATTGTAAACTGTCTTACTTTAGCATTGATTCAGATAACTATATATAGGCATATTAGAACACAAAAACGTTTTGAGTCACTAGAAATTTGGAGTCAAATTTTCAATTCTTGATTGTTTAAGAGTGTAGAGACTAAACATTTTCACAAGAATATTTTGTAAGTTACAGTTCTGAAGTGAAATATGTTTACATTCCATTAATTGTACAAATCAGATCAAATTAACCATAGTCCGGTGGAAACAGTAGACTGCCAGTAGACAATTTTTAATGAATCAATAAAAGAAGACCAAATATTGTAATAAAAGGAAAACAAACAGAATGAGTAAACCTAGATTTTTCTGTTACTTCTATTTGGATTCTTTGAAACTATTTCCTAAGGGTTAGTACGCAATGGATAGAACAAGCTATTCCTCTCTATTAGGTTTGATTTGCTTTCCCACTACAGCTATGACACATCCACTAAGTTTCTAAAGAGGACTAGATTCCATTATTGCACAATTCAAAATTCACATTTTGAATATGCCAAAGTGACCTGCAAGAATTCTATATTCTAATGTAATTACCATAGAGGAGGTTAAGGAAAAGGCTTATTTGTGGATTGGTACTACCCTAAAATAAAATTATAATTCAAAACACGGGTCCCAAATGTCCATTTCATTTTGAATCTTTTCTCTTAATAATCTCAGAACAAGCAATAACCTAGGAAGTGTAACCACATGATTCATAAGTTCATCGTGGTTTATTGTCTTGTAGAAGCAAGTAAAGAGTTTACAAGTGCATTTTACATCCACTGTTTATTTTGACATTTACAATGTGGATTCAAGGCCTATGTATGAAAGGCAAAGTTATGAAACATTTTTAATGGAATTAGGAGAAAATTTTATGTTTTTGTAGTACTAAAGGATTTCTTTTAAAAAAGAACAAAACAAGATGAGGAAAAGTTAGTAGTTTCTATGTATCAACAAATATCATAAAGAATGTGAAGAGAGACACTACATACTAGGCCAACAAATATATGATCAACAAAGAATTCTTATAGAGAATACATAAGCAACTCCCACAAACCTCTAAGAAAAAGAAAAATAGCTCAAAGTAACAATTGGTACTATGCATAAACATATTTTGATGAATGGCTCATACTTGTATGAAAAGATTTTAACTTCTTTTGTAATTAGGGAAATTCCAATTAAAACCACAATGAGATGCTATTTCATACCCACTAGATTGGCAAAAATTAACAAGTCCAAGAACATGAAGTTTTGGCAAGGATGTGGAATAACGGAAACTCATACAAAGCAGATAGGCTGTAGGTTAGGGCAAATGTTCTTGAAAGCAATTTGGCATTATCTGATGAAGATGAGAATGTGAAGTATGAATTTATAATCCCACTCCTGGGAGTATACCCTAGAGAATTTTCACCTATGTCCCCCAGGAGTCATGTAAATGAATGCTAAATGATCATAACAGTGGCATTCTTTGTATTAGCAAAACAAAGCAGGACTAACAAATGAACAAATTAACAAAACACCAAACCATGGGATGCATTAAGAGGAAAATAAATTAATATACTCTGTTACATTCTTATAATTCAAAACTGTCTGTATTAAAAAAGGATGAACTAGGGGCCGGCCTGGTGGCTCAAGCAGTTAAGTGTACGCGCTCTGCTGCAGTGGCCCGGGGTTCGCAGGTTCAGATCCCGGGCATGCACCGATGCACCGCTTGTCGAGCCATGCTGTGGTGGCGTCCCATATAAAGTGGAGGAAGATGAGACATGGATGTTAGTCCAGGGCAAGTCTTCCTCAGCAAAAAAAAGAGGAGGATTGGCAGATGTTAGCTCAGGGCCGATCTTCCTCACAAAAAAAAAAAAAAGGATGAACTATAGCTACTAGTATCATTGTAGTTAAATCTCACACAAATTATGTTGGTTCATAAAAAGTAAGTTGCAAGAAGAGCAAAGAAATGAAAAATAAAAATGTCAGTTGCATTACCAATATCTAGTTTGGGAGAGAGGCAGAGAGCAAAGGAGGAGGGGATGAAATCAAGGATGGACATAGAGAAATTTCAGTAGTATTGTTAAAGTTTGATTTCTCAGGCTTGAGGTGGGTACTGGAGTATGTATTCTATTTTTTAATGGCTTACATATATAAATATTGACATCCATTTTTGTTATCAGAATTTAACAAAAACTGAGAATAACTCTAAATAGATGTTCCAGTAGTCTCTTGCCTCCCCTCAGTGGTTTATCTCGGCCAATAAACACTTTGAAACACTTTGGAGACCTCTTGCAATAAAAGAATAAAAAGAGGTTCAATTATCAGCAATAATAAAACGAAGAAATATTTAATTTCTATTCCTTTCTCTCCTCCCAGACCGTATGAGTTTGGATTCGGTGAGGAAAGCAGAAGCCACTCCGTATATTTTGAGTCGGGAGAGATATAACACAGTGGAATAGAGAGACCTGCCATTGTTGGAGGACCTGGGGCATGGAAGGGGAGCTGTCACCAAGGATCTGTTGTATGTGCAGCTACAAAGTGGGCGATACTCAGGAAGATGCTTGGAAAGCATTGGCAAAACCCAGAGTCCAACACGAAGATTAGGGGGTGATGCTATCAGAGATTTGGTTCATTCTAGATGATTCTCTAGTTTCCCACATAATTCTGATGCAGGATGCCTGAAAATAAATCTTCAAGAAACTTTGTTGTAGATGATTATTCTTTTACTACCCTCTTGATCCCTTCTAAGATATCATAAAACAATAATCATATGAATATTAAACCATTGCCTTCAACCATGGCACTAATTAGGAGAATTTCACTGGAAATGAACGTCTTTGGTTAGTTGACCACCTCTCGGTCATAAGTGGCTGCCTTTAGGTAAAGCCTTTCACTCTTCTTACCTTCTTCCTGTGGTTGAGAATCAGAGATTAGACAGAATTATTTCGGCTGCCCTGACCTAGCAGATTTTCTGCAGAATTTCCCTAGATTAGACCATCCTAAAGCCTAGATTCAACTCAGATTAGTTACTGGAATTTACAAATGGTTCCAACACTTATCTCTAAATAGTTTAAGCTATTGAGAAAATTCTGTTGACATTGAGACTTGGCTCTGAAGCTCCACAATTCATTACCGTGCGGTGACTCCACCAGCCACTCTGGTCTGATCTCTTACATTTCAGGAAAAAAGCAATATGCTAAGTTGCAATTTTAAATCAAGCTCTATATAAACTCATGCTGATGGTACACTGACGAATGTGTCTGTGAATGTGAATCAATAGAATATTCTTGTTGAGAAGAAAGTCATTCTCAGACTAAAAATATCTTTCTTAGATTAAATGATGTCAGTGTTGTTTCAATCATTCTACTCTTCTACTCATTAAGTAGATTTGACTCAGCTAATTGATAAATTAACTTATTCTATTTATTAAGAAGTGAACTCTAAAGATTGCTCAGAACAGAGAGATGGAGAGGGTTCAGTAGGAAATTGACACCTAGGTTTTCTCTAAAGCTGTCAGCATCCTTAAATCTTTCTAGCTTGAATTCTTATAAAAGGGGAGGAGAGGAATGTGGATGTTTAGCTAGATTTTTGCTAATCAAAATAATAGTTATAACTACCTGGAAAACTCAGTGTTCGACTTATATTCCAGAAGATTTTTATTACTTCACCACCCCATGAGACAGGTCCTTTTATTACCCCATTTTAAAATGGTAATTAACTTGCTTAAGGTCTTATAGCTTTCAAGAAGCAGATTTTTGATTTGAACTCTGGTATTTGCCTCTAGACTCACAACAGAATATCTAAGATGCCCTATGAGAGATGAATCCTCTGCTGTCACCATCATATTTATCCCCGCCCTATGCTGGGGAGCTGCACTTTTGGGCAGTCTTTCCATGTCCAGAAAAACTTCTCAAACCAAGAGAGTCTTTGCTTAGAAATCGACTAGTGATACTCCAATAATGCAGCTGTGTAACCCCACAAACTTTTTCCAAACCCAGAAACCTCTGTTTTCCACAGCGCTGTCTAAACTCAGGCCTACCTTCTTAATTTTGGCAGCTTAAAAATGCAACAGTGCATTTCATGATTCCTCACTTGGATGGAATTCTTTCCTGTGCTCCCTGCCCTGTTCTGCCTTCTGTGAACCATGCCCCAACCTGTAAACCTTGACCATACTCCACCCCTACTCCCTTTGGCGCTCTGAACACAAACTCCAACTCCCTACGCTCTGCCCCTGAATATTCTTTTGTCCATTTCCTGGCTGGCCACCAGCCTGGTGTGACCTCCAGACCTGAGTTTCTTGGCTTGGCTTTTCTAGTGGTTGTTTTAAATTTGTTGTTGGTATTTAAAGGATTAGTATTCTGGGAAATTTCATTTGCTATTTGAATGTCAAACATCTAATACATGGACATCATTTTTTAGAGTGTTCTATACATTATGTTCTCTTCTGAAGAGGCAATGTGGCGGAATGATAAGGATAAATGCTATATATTTTAATATTATTTAGAACACTGGATTCTTATAGTGATTTCACCACATATTTTTCATTTATAATTGTAATTGTTTCTTTTGCAAATTATATCGAGTAGGATTCTTCATAGCAATAACTAAATTCAGTTGCCCTGGAGGGCACCCCTATACCTTCTCTGGCAAGTGTACATACGTATGTGATCTATGAAGACTTTAAAATGCCCACCTCTTTAACAAGAAGTCTTTAACATGGAAACATTGGTTATTGAGGGAAAAAATCTGCATTATTGCCACAACCAAAGTCTGTGTTTTTAACAAAAATGCAAGTAAATAGAAAAGCACTTTGCCTTTGATGGGAGAGAGGAAATCAGACTGCCTGAAATGAAGTGTCCATTATGAGAAATGCCCAGAGATGGGAAAGGCTTGCATGATAATCTAAATTTTATCTCTATGCATGGGAAATGGTGAATGGGGATGGACAAGGCATGATTGTGTGCAGCCCAGTAACAGGGCCTGGCTTGCATTTTAGAAATTTATTTCAGATAGCAGTGTGAGGATAGCCATAGTCCCTTTGATCAGGTGGAAGGCAATTTCTGTAATTCAGATCTGAAACAATGACGGCCAGAAATAAGGCGGGGGGGGGGGCGGTGTGTACTAAAAGGGGAAATTGTAAAGAATTGGAATCTATAGACCTAGTGACTGATTGAATGGAGAAAAAGAGAAGGATAGTATCAGATTCCTCAGAAGGGCCACTAAATGGTTAGTATTACCTTTTATTAAAATGGGGACTGTAAGAAGAGAAATCAGTTTTAATGTGAAGTAGTTGATAATGGATTTAGACATGTTGAGTAGGTGATAACTGATATTCCCTGTCGACACCCAGCAGATTGTTTCATAAACCATTATTATAGCAGGCCAAGAATTACTAGATAAGGGCATAGGAGAGAGAGCTGAATGCACCTGCAGAAGCATTTCTAGGCGTACTGAGGCAATAGTCTAAGGCTGGAGACCGTGAATTGTGGTGATGTCAATCCCCACCATTCTGTGATGTTCTAAACCAGCCCTAAGTAGCCAAGATGTTGGAACAAAGAGGTAGAATAGTTGTTTTCAAGGATGCAGCCTTGAGAGAGCAATGTATTGTTGAGACCATCTGGACAGTATATGTGACGAAGCCAGTTAAGGCTTCTATATCAACTTTTAAGATTCTGGCAGGTGGGCATGGAAATCTACTCATCTTGCTGTCACTCAAGACAAGTCTTGTATGAAAGCTCCCTTGCTTATTAAACCTGCCACCTACCAATCGGGAGTGGTCTGCCTCTTTGTTTGATCTCTCTTTGCTCTCTCTGTAGTGGGGGCCAGTTTGTAAACCAACAGAGACGCAGAGGCAAACCAGCCAGGACTAGTGTTGAGAGAGTCACTGTAGTGACAAGACATAAGGTGTGGCCAAGAAGCACATGGAACAAAGCAAAGCTGACAGAGAATTGGCAATTTACTGTGGGAACGAGAGAAACAGAGACAAGACATCTAGGAGAGCAGGGAGCAGTGTAATGGAGTAAAAATGAGCCAGGGGGTACAGGAAGATTTATTCTGATATCAACATGTTGGGGATTAAGCTTTTAGATGTGGAGCAGTTTCAGTTTTTAGGTTGTGGTCAGGCCCATAGGGTAGCCATGAAGCTGTATTACTTAAATGAAGAAGATAAAGTCCCTGTCATTTAAGAAGGAATAGCACTGTAGGGCCACTGAACTGTGCCCTAGAGGATTTGCTGCGAGAATAACACTAAATTACTGAATGCAAAGACACATTGTATTTGTTTGAAGGCCCAAGGGCACACTGGGACCCCATAACATAGGTGGGCTTTCTATACAGGCCTCAGAGACAGCAGATAATGAATGAGCAAGGGCTAGACCTAACGGGCACTTTTCAGTACACATCTATAGCAGATGGCTATGCTGAGACATACCAGATAGGCAAGAGCATGGAGATAAACACTCCTTAGCACACTGAGAAAATAATAGAGATAGAGGGCTAAACCAATCACTGACATGGTTGTTTAGCCCAGATCAGAACTGAAGAGACAGTGGGTCAAGCCACATCAAATCTGGTCCAAGGAAAAGCCTTGCACTATTATTCCTAGAGACCTCAGTTGCATAGATGGCTTTTTGCAACCACTGATTGCCTTTGATGGTGTTGCATGGTTTTTCTACCACAGTTCTCTTCTCTGGCACTTTCACTGAAGCAGGCACGCAGGGATTCAGGAGAGAAATTCTATTCTGCCTGGGGCCAATGAATTTACTGTTTCAGCTTAAAAGTTTTCCAAGATTGGAACCAGGGCCTAGATGTAGAATTGATGGTCTAATTCTAATTAATTCTGCCCTCAGACCAGTTATGACATCCCAGCAATGCAGTTACTGATCGCTGGGATGTCTTGGAGCCACCACCAATGTTGTGACTTGAAATGAAAGATGCTGGACAACTCTTCCAAGCAAGCCACTGCCAGGGACGGTGGGGCTGATGAGCAATTTAAGAGAAAACACCGCTGGGGTCTCTGAAGGACCAAAGAAGTAACATAGGAGATGACAGGACATGGGCACCATTATGGTACCTACATCATTGTGTCCATGAGGGGATGGCCTCATTGTATCTGTAAATGATGCTTTGTTTGTAAGAACTGATACATCTCCCTTCTCCACACTGTTTTAAGTCTTCCTTTAAGGATAAGAGCCCCAGTCCTTATTATCCACATAACATTTGGAGAATGGAGATTGTTGTTATTTGATCACATACCTTTCAATAAGAAATAGTGTCATCTTTCCTTTCTTTTTAACTCTTTCTGCAGGGCAAAAAAAAAAAGGTCATTTTCCGCTTTTCTTTTTTATTTTCCTCAAACAATTCACACACCACAAGATCATGTGGAGTACAGAGCAGAAATGACAATTTCAAATATACAATTTAGAGTCTTTAGTATCATTTTGAGGCCATATCATGTAATGATTAAAAGCATTGGTACCCAATGGTCTGGGGTTAAAAAATCTCAGCTCTATCACTTCTAGTTACATAAAAACAACTTACTTTGACTTAATTGGACTTCAGTTTCCTCTGAAGTGGAGTTTGTACTAGTATTTAATTTGTGACATTATTGTGAAGATCGAATGCAAAATTAAGAATGGTATCTGATAGTCGTAAGCATTCAAGAAATGTTAGCTCTTAGTATTAAGATGGCTATTTTTAGATATCGAGCATATGCATTTTAGTAAATATGATTTTCAAGTGGCCACTCACTTTTTATTCATGACTTGCTACTATTTTTGAAGGGATGAATTGCAATGCTAACATTATATCAATAGATTGATCATTATAGAACTTTCCTCAATTTGTGATGATTACAAAATTTTCAAATTTGCTGTTTCTCTGAACTCTCCATTTATATCCGCCGGAAGATTTAGGATTTAAAGTTAAATCCCTTTGAAAAGGGAATTAAGTAGGAAGTTGGGCTTACCTCCAAACGTGGTGACTATACCTCTCAGTCTCCATAACAAGATTTTCCCAACCTTCTATTAAAAACCACAGGATAACCTTTCTCCTGGAAGCTTTCAATGCAGTGCTTAATGTTGGAGAGCTGTGGGCTGCAGGCTTATTGTGCACATGGAGGAGAAAATACAAGCTGTTGGAATCAATAGCCGAGTTTACTGTCGGGTACTTATACAGAACTAAATGCCTCTACTTGTCCATAAATCCTCTCACAGAGATACCATGATTAGTTTTTATGGGCTAGGAAGAAATTTGAGGGTATTTTTTAAAAGATTATAAGGGGATTCCCAGATCCCAATGCATTTTGAAAAGACAACTACTAAGAGAGGGTCTAGCTGGAAACACATCAAAGGAATTGAAGTTATGTAAAGCAACCTAGATAAGATAAATCCCAAGGGATGAGTTTACAAATAGGATACTAAAGCAAACAAAATTAGCCCATCAGGCAGAAATACATTCTGGAGTTAACGTGATTATTAGCCATTACATGCGTTATATATCAAGTTATTTTTGTAGAAAGTTTTTCTCATAGATCAGACCCTCCTTTGCTAAAGAGAATTTTTACTCCGTCACACCTAGACGCAAAATTTTAAATTTTGCTCCTCCCTATTATTAAAGAAAGCAGGGATGAGGCCATAGGGCAGGATAGGAGGTTTGTTCGTTCATTCGACAAACACTTATTGAAGACCTAATCTCACCAGGGGCTCTCCTGGGCACATATATTGGTTTGCATACGTTTAAATTATTGCTTTTAACAGACATATTGAAATGGCAAAAATGACAAAATTACTCATGCTCTTTCATAATAACCTACTCATTAAATAATTTTGACCTGAAAACTAAATATCAAAACATGCTTTTAATTAAAAGTTGAGGGCATTGATAAGTATATTTGGGATAAGTTTACACTCTATTAGGCAACTTTGAGCATGGGTGAACTTAATTTTTTGTTTACATAAACAATCATGTGACCAAAGAAGAGCTCAAAAGATAACTTAATTTTTTGTTTACATAAACAATCATGTGACCAAAGAAGAGCTCAAAAGATAAGATAATGCAGCAACGACAAATACTCTAGGTAATTAATTCTTCTTGAAATCAACTTGACCGAGGCATAAATAACAAACAATACAATGCACTCATTCTAAGTGTTTAGTTTGATGAGATTTGAGAAATGGATACATCTGTGTTACCACAAATGTAACCAAGATGTAGAATATTTCCATCACTTCCAAAAGGTTTACTTGACGCCTTTTCAGTCAATCTCTTCTCCCCACCTTCTGCTCTAGGGCAAACATTACTCTGCTCTCTGTCCCTATAGATCAGACTTGCCTTTATAGAATTGGCAATTAATTATTGCATATGTATAATAATTAACAAAAGATAAGACACTAGGATATGGAAGTGTAATTTTTAAAGTTAAAAATTCCAAATTTATTACAAAATGGTTTCATTGTAACTGCAACATTACAATCACAATAGATGCTCAGTGACTTCCTTTAGGAGATGAGATCTACCGGAAAGGCTCACGCTGTGCCGTTTTCTATGTGATTACCCATGCAGGATTAACCACGCAAAATATGTGCCTGGGAGAATCATAGAATATTAAAACAGGATGGCAGTTAAGCCAACAGACTCAAAGTATAGACAAGGAAGCTGAAGTTCAGAGTCCCTGAAAACCTTACCTAGGGTCACCCAGATACTGAGAAAAAAAGTGGAAGAGGAGATTGATTCTGGTAATAGAGTCCACAAACTGACAAGCTAAATGCTTGTTTAGTCAGTTCTAGGGCAGTGGATTTTACATAAAAAAAGCTATGCTTTTTTTTTATAATCCGTCATTCCTAATCTCCCATTATAGTCATTTAAGTCAACTCGAAATGTTTTAACTTGTTTACCTGAAAGAATCATAGCAATGCTCTCATTATGGTTTCATCCGTTAGTGTTAGGAATTCACACAACTTATAAGTGAATCTAGTCTGGCTGGTGTTTATTAGTAGTCCTATTGTCATTATGATACCATAACCAATTTTGTTTGAATTCAAAAAACGTGTGATAATAACACTAACCCCAAAGCTTGCATTTGTGGAGGACTTAAAACTTTACAAAATACATCTGCATACTTTGTCTCAAAATATCATCTTTTTTTTTCTGAGATGAGAAAATTGAAGCTGGAGATTGGATGAATGATTTTCCTGAGATCATAGAGGTATGGGAGGTAGAATGAGGACTAGAACCTAATTCTTCTTACTTCTGGTCTAGGACTTGCTTCAAGGTTACAGTAGAAGTTTCCATTACTATCAGCTATGTTTTTCCCTGTCTCCACCAACTCTCCCTCTTTACTCATTAGCCTTCCAGCTTTCCCGTCTCCTTACATGTCCATGTGGTGACAAGTTGAACCTGTGTTATTGTAAATAATTTAAATATATTTGAATAAGAGTTCATGAGTATCAGTCTAAATTTACGACTATGCAAAAATATTTTTTCCCCTTTCTCTCTATAACAGGACTTTGAGATTAAAAGACTGTAATTCTTAGCCAAATGCGGAATTTATTTATGTTTTTAAAATCCATAGTGATATCTATGGGTTTTAGGAGAAGGTTGGACCAAGGTCAGGGAAAGATTAATCCTGCCTTGTGTCTCTAGCTCCACTTCCGCAAGGGTGAAGGGCAGCCCTTCACTCTTATTTTCTTGAGGCCCCTTGAGTCCTAAGCATATTTCATCTAAGCAGCAAGAGGAATTTCCCTCTGGCCCTGTCCAGAGACTATTTAGAACTTCTAGCTTTCTGTGTGACTCCAAAATAACTCTTTAACTCACTTGTATATGATCTGATTTTTTTTAAAACATGTGTTCACGTCTTCATTTGTTCCTTCTTTAAGAGGCTAAGCACTCCATAACAAATATCTTGGGGTTGGCTGTAAGGAAAACTTTGAATTTAATATAGTTTTCAGTACCTATGCCTTTTGTTATGACCATTGTAACCAATACATTAAAACACTGGTGTTTTCTTCTTAAGGTAGACACATGCCTAAAGGCCTTCTTCTTGTAACTACAAGTCACATCTTTCCTCAATCTTCATAATTTTCAAAAGATTTCCTAGTCATTTTTGTGCTTAATCTCTCAGACGATTTTTAGTAATGTATATTTTATGCCCGCAATACATAATTTAAAAATTTTTCTTTAAGACCTATATGAAGCTATCTATCTATCTAATTTGTATATTCTATCTTTTAAAATTTATTCCTCAGTATTAAATTTTTTAAAAATTAAATTTTTACAGAAAATGTTGCCTTATGTCTAGAACATTTCAAATTGGCTATTGTTTTCATGCAGTAAAATGATGAATATATCAGGTATTAATATTTAACTATCTCAATTACTGAATATTAATTATTTAATGTAGTTCTTTTTCATTTGATTGTCTTTTATTTCCAGGCATGCAAATCAATTGTTTGAAAAAATGTTAGTAGGTCTCCACATTTCAAGTAGTAAATTTTAAAATTTTATTTCATTTTTAAAAAATTACATTGATTAGGACATCTAGAACAATGTTAATTGACAGGTGAAAACACGTGTAATGACGCCTTTAATAAACATGCTACTAGTATTGCCCCATTAAGAATAAATTTTATAATAGTTTGTGTGTATAAATATCAATATATACATTCACACAGATACGCACACATTCAGGTAAGAAGATAGATACACACATACATACAAACATATTTCTCATGTAAATAAGCTCAGAGAGTCTGGGTCTTTTCACCTTCCAGGAAACATAAGACTTAAATTTTCACCTCCTCCAAGTTAAGTATGGCCAGGGACTGGCTTGACTAATTAACCGTAAGTGAAAGCAGCAAGTGAGTATAATAAATAATTTTATCACCAGAACTCTCTCTTTGTCTCTCTTTGAAATGACAATAGACAAACCACTTATTGATATGGAGTTTTTGTAGGACCGAAGCGGCCAAAAAGACTGAATCAACCCATAGAAAAAGTTGTTCTGCAGAGTGGCTTGCACAACCTGCAGACTTCATGGGAGCAAAAGATAAATTTTTGGGGGACTAAGACACTGAGATTTGGAAGTCATTTGTTATTGTAGCTTAAACTAGACTGTCCGGACTAATATTCCTACAGGTGAAATGCTATTTGCATGCACAGTTCTATAGATACACAAGAATGTGTGTGTACATTTATATGCATTATTCTAGAACATTATCAGCATATCTACATAAGATCAAAATTGTTTTTATATAAAACCAAGTCACAATTTTATTCTTATTAAAATATTTCAATAGCTAAAATTCCTCAATTAAGAATAAGTATGTCAACCTAATCTCATTTTGTCATTGTTTTCCAAGAAGCACCTAAAATATTGCTATACTTTATCTTTTGCTTTAAATTACTTCTAACATGTGAGATTTCATTATATTAATGACTTACATTGACACTGGTATGTTTGTCATAATTATTCTTCTCTATCGTTTCTTTATGTTATAATAGCAGTAAAATTATTTCAGCAATTCCATAAGGGCATTAAATACATCTATGGAACACTCCCCAAAGTTTGTTTTTAATTGAGATTCTTTAGGAATTAGGTAATTGAGCATAAGCTCATCACATGAATACCTGCCAAGAATTAACAATAGTTATGTTACTGAACTATGTTACCTAGTAACAAAAGCAACAATATCATTTTCATAACATTTTAATAATACATTCAAATTGTCCCAAACTTCTCATAACCAAATACATGGCAAAAATATTCACACATATTGCATAAAACCCTTGTGAAACATGCATTCTGTCTTTTGTATATTATTCCAGTTTTCTACTTCATTCTGGAAATGTGTTCGGTGCCATGGCAGGTGCCAAATGGAGAAATAGAAACAATTAAAAAAATACCAATTGGTAATTCTAGAACTCATGAATAGAAGATCTGAAATAAAGAGATTTCCATGGATAAACTTAATAGCTGAATAGACATGACAGGGGAAAAAGTAATGAACTTCATGCTAAATCAATGAAAATTATCCAATGTAAAAAACTATGAGAAAAATATTGAAAAAAATAAATGAACAGAGACCTAGGAGCTTGTTTGATGACCTCAAACAGTACAATATCCATATAATTGGAATAGTAGAAGGAGAGAGAGAATTGAGAGCAAAAAATATTTAAAAACTAATATTTAATATTTCTTAAATTTGATGAAAGACATATAATTGCAGATATAAGATGCTCTATGGATATCAAGTAGAAAAAAGGAAAAGTCCAAAGTGAGGTGCATCATATTCAAAGGGTTGAAAGCCAAAGAAAAAGAATAGATCTTGAAAGTAACAAGAGAAAATTAACGTATTACATAGAAGGAGACAAAATTTCAATAAACGGCTAACTTCTCTCCAGAACCCTTGGAGACAAGAAAAGACAGAAACAACATTTTAAAGTGCTGAAAGGGACAAACAAACAAACTCTGGCAACCCAGAATTCTATATCCATCAAAAGCATTCTTCAATAATGAAGGTAAAATAAGGATATTTTCAGGCAAAAGAAAACCAGGCAAATTCTTTACCAACAGATCTGCCCTGAAAGAAATGTTAAGGAAAGTTCTTCAGGTTGAAAGAAAATGAGAGCAGAGGAAAGACTGTATTCTCAGAAAAGAAAGAAGAACATCGGAAATATCTGAGTGGATAGAAAAGAATACTTTTTTCCCTTGGCCATTTTCTTCTTAATTTTTTGATAAACCATGTATATGTATAAAACATTGTCTTGCAGGTTCATAAGTATGTAAATGTAATGCAACAACTGTAACATAAGGAAGAGGGGGATATGACATTTGACATACATTTGCAAGATTTTGATATTTTAGACAAAGTAGTATGTTATTAAATAAACCATGAAGAGTTAAGGTTGTACATTATAACCATTATGCCAGTCATGAGAAAAATGTAGCTAAAAAGCCAATGGAAAAATTTAAATGGAATTTTAAGAAGTATTCAAATAATCAAAAAAATGACAATAAAGGAAGATCAGAGGAATAAAAACAGAGGAAAACAGCAGAAAACAAAAAATGCAAATCACAAAAACAACTATATTAATAATTACATTAATAGTTAATAGATTAAACAATCCAAGTAAAAGTCATATTTTTATAATGGATTTAAAAACAAAACCAACTAGATGCTATCTACGAGGAACATACTTTTAAAGACAAACATATTTTGAAAGTAAATGAACAGAAAAATACATATAATGCAAGCATTAAGAAGATTGAAATAGTTATATTAATTTTAAATATAAGTTTTCAAGGCAAAATGTATTACCAGAAATAAAGAGGGAAATCTCATAGATGATAAAATATCTATTCATTAGGAAGACATAGCAATCATAAATGTCTATGAACTCAATAACAAAGCTTTCAAATGCATAAAGGAAAAACTGAGAGAGTTAAGGGGAGAAATAGTTTCATAATCATAGCTGGAGATATTAGTATCTCTTTCTCAATAACAGATAGAGCAACTGGAAAAAATATCATCAAAGTCATAAAGGTCTAAATGATATCTTCAACACCATCAACCATCTTGACTTAATTGATGTTTAGAGAACATTAAAGTCAATAAAAGCAGAATAAATTTACTTTTCAAATTCAAATAATACATTTACTAGGGTAGATACTCTTCTGGGATGTGACACAATTCTCAATAAATTTTAAAACATTAAAATCATACAGAATATTTTAGTGATATTAAAGAGTATTTAGCTATAATATAATTGAATTAGAAAAAGTAATAAAAATAATATAACTAGCAAAGCCCCAATGTTTGAAATTTAAGCAACACACTTGTAATCAACCCATGGGTCAGAGAAGATATCATGAGGGAAATTAAAAAATATTTCAAATTGAATGTTAATGGAACATCGCATATCAAGTTTGTGGGATACAGCTAAAGAAATGTTTAGAGGGATATTCATTACTTTATAATTCTTTTGTATATATGTATATATACGTACACATATACATATGTATATGTAATTGCTTTTATAATCCTATAAAACAATTGCTAAAAGTCAATAATTGAATCTTCCCCATTAAAAAGCTAGAGAAAAAGAGCAAATGAAACCCAAAGTAATCAAAAGGAACAATATAAAGATAAAACCATCAGTGAGAGCCAGCCCTGATGGCCTAGCGGTTGAGTTCTGCTTCAGCAGCTCGGGTTCAGTTCTCAGTTGTGGAACCACAGCACTCATCTATCAGTAGCCATGCTGTGCCGTGGCTCACACAGAAGAACCAGAAGAACTTACAACTATACACAACTATGTACTGGGGCTTTGAGGGGGAAAAAGGAAGAAAAAAAAAAAACTGAAGAAGATTGGCAACAGATGATAGCTTAGGGAAACTCTTCCCCTGCAAATAAAAAAAAAAGAAAAAATCAATGAAAAAGTAAACGGACATACAATAAAGAAAATAAACACAATGAAAGTGTATTGTTGGAAAAGATTAATAAAATTGGTAATCCCAAGCAAGTTTGATCAAGAAAAACATAAGAGGAAAGACACACTGCCAATATCATGCACGCAAGCGGTCACATAAATAGAGATCCTATATGTTTTTTAAAGGATTCTAAAAGAATATCATGAACAACTTTATGCTTATAAAAATGGCAACTTAGGTGAAATGAACAAATCATTCTGCAATTATTGCCATAAAGTCAGCTTCACACAGGTGTACCGTGATCAACACCTTGCCTCCACTTGCTTTCTGCCCTAGAGCTTTTTGGATGCTTTGGTTCCCATACTCTTGGAAACCAGAAAGTGCAAGTGTGTTAACACCCTTAGGACAACCCTTGACCGGTGGGATATGAAGAACAAGAGCCAATGGATAAATATTCTCCTTTTTATTCTTTTCAGGTGGACAATTGTGGGAGGCATTCTATACAAATTCTCAGATATCCCAATGGGTCTCAAATCCCAGATACTCACAGCTCAATAAGAAACTTGTGTTGGCTTTGCCTCTTTCCCTCTCTTAGTCTTCCCAGTCCTCCATTCCAGTTTCCTAGCATTACAAACACAAATAAACTATCAACAAGCAAGCCAATGTCTCAGATTCAGGTTTCTGGGGAAAACATGACGTCAGTAGGACCAGAAAATTTGATAAATATCTGGAAAATAGCATCTGGGATTGAAAATGCCAAAAAAAAAAAAAAAGAGCAGAGGAATCATTTGCTGATGATCTCCAAATGAGTGGATTACAACAATAGCATCTCTCTCTCTCTCATTTTCCGTGTCCATCATGCCTCAGCTGGAGCTCTGATCCACACCATCTTCACTCAAAAACACAGTTGGAGGGAGTATTCTCTGTCTGCAACAATGACATGTGTCCTGTCACAGGGACAAGCAGAGCATGTCACTCTCACTCACATTTTCATTGCACAAAGTTTGCCACACGGCCACGCTTAAGTTCAAGTGCACGAGATATATAACCCTCTAGCAAGAAGGGATTCCAAATATTTATGAAAACTGATAGATAGTCAAGTCAATAAAACTCAGGAAAAAGCTAATGGTGGAACAACAATAAAATTTAACCAAGTATTTGGTCACAAGATTACTTTTAGATATAATAAATTATAGAGGATGAAAAATCTCTCTAAATTAGCATAAAAGAAATTTGAATAAATTTTAAATAAAGACACCTATATTTCAGAAGTGAAGCTTTATTTCCTTTTTTTGGTCATTTTACTGTGAAGGAAATGATTTAAACTAAAATTATTTATACCAGAAAAAAAATTAGCACTGTAAATTTTTCTTATTGTTTTAACAGTCCAAGTTTTTATCACATGCTTATTTCTCATCCATATTTTATTTCCTAAACTCAAAATCTTCAACTGGTAAAATGTTATCATAAAAGATATTTTTTCATAGAAATAAATCTGAAATAAATCATATTTTCACAAATATGCTACAGTATTTATGAGCTCCATAAATATTAGCTGAACACTGAAAAAAACTTGGAATTTTAAATTGTGATTTATTTCATCGATGATGCTGGTTGCCTATATAATATTTAGCATCCACATTAGGATTTATGCATTGTCATGAGTTAAATAGTTTTCTGAGTCATTCTAATATGTGCTTATTTTATAAAAGAACATCCTTGAAGTTTTAATGACAATTTTCATCCTCCAATTTATAGAATGAGTGATTACATTATGTGTAAAAGGAACTATATTGCCCATCATTCAATTGGTAACTCTATACTGAAAAATGCCAGAAAGTCACTAGTCTAGGATGATCTGAAAATGTCCATGTGCCTTCATTGTATGAGATTAATTTTGTCTTATACATCCAGCACTGATTTTAGCCAAACTATTAGGGAATTATAAATGTCATCATTGCTGTTGAAGACATGCAATTTCATGTTCCCAACTTATGCCTCAAAGTAGCTGTGCAGACATGATCCACAGTATTCAATTAGCTGTTTCTTCCAATTTCTAACAGACTTGTACAATGTATATCTACTAGGAAAAGTGAGAATTTGTGTAAAAAAAATTCTAAGGTTTGTGACTACCACAAGAGAACGTTGATGGAGGCAAGCATATCATTGGATGGGAATACATTTCCGTTTAATCATCTTGGTAAGTTTAAGGAACATAACGTATGTTGAAGATAGATTGAGATGAATACTTGGAGCAGAGACTCAGAGCTTCTTTTGAGCCAGAATAAGAGCATAATACGTGTCATTGCAAACCATTCATTTGAGCCCTGCACTTAATTATACTCCTCAGGGTAGGAGAAGTCTGCATACTGTCGTAATGCCTGCTATACCATGATACGCCAAGCACACATTTTTATGTAAAGGATATAAAATGCCTTGCAGATCTTGCACAACTATTATAGTCCTTCTCACAAGGGTGGGCTGGTCTGAATTTGATAATAGCTACCGTTGGGCCCGCCTGTGCTCAGCTAACAATTTCAGTTCGGCTTGTAAATCTCATTCTTTTGTTTTATAACCGAAGTCTGTTTTCCGTTTGCGTGTGTAAGTTGGGCATCTGCTTTGGTGACAAAGAGGAGGTGCCCCAGAAAAGGTTCTCAGACCAGGCTGCAGTGTTGAAATCTTTATAAATCTGTTTGGATTCATATAAACATAACTTTCCTAATCCAGATCTGGCGTTATTGATAATAGTTTATTTCTTTCTTTCCAACACAAAAGAATGGAGAGGTTTGAAATCATAACATTTATTTTCCTTGCTTGCTGTGCAGTCCCATTTGTCATCATATTTTTCTACATTTTAGGCTTGACTGCTCAGAATGAGCATGCCTGGCTAAAATAGGTACTTCATCTGAAGATGGTAACTCTAACTCCATCAACATAATTGACCTCTGCAAATATCAGTAGAGAAGACTAGGAGTCATATATCTACAGTATGTTTATTCCATCATTCTCCTCTCTCACTGCCTCTATTTTTCACTTTAAAAGTAAGCGTTCCAGGGAAGTTTGCTTACAGTCTTGGCGGAATTGTGAATGATGCCCCTTCCAACTTAGAATGGATTCTTTCTTGCCAGTCTCCATATCCACCTGTCTCCTAGTATTAGTTGGATGTAAATAAAAAACAAATTGTATTCTTTCTTGCAAGGCTGAGAGATAATGCTGTTTGAAATAGTTACATATGTTTTCAATGCTCCTCTAAAAGAATCCGAATTTAATAAGTTGAGAGTCTAAGTCTGGGCTCTGGAATCACATTTGTTTGTCAATTTCTTTGTTCCGGTACTTTTAGCTGATGCAAAATATGTTGGCCAAATTAGTACACTACCTTAAGACATACTCAAAATTTGATTGCTTATGTATTCCGCCAAACTTCAATTAAAAGAAATTGTCAGTACATTTTTCAAAGCTTACCTTTTTAAATATATTTCAGTAATATAGATTTTGATGAAATGCCAGAGCTAAATGTCATGTGAGAAGAGCAATAGCAATTATTAGGTAAAGTTTATAACTTACATATATACATATTACATATATAATATATATATTATATTGAAAATTATTCAGTAAAAGAAGATATCACTATGCTTAAGTCGGTAATAGCAGTGGGAAACATGGAATATGACCCTATGGTTCACATTAATATCGATTTTCTTTCATTCACTTCAAATATATTTCTGAGTGTCTTCTGATATTTTGTCAATCACCTTTTAAAGTTGGTCAACCACCATTTAAAATAAAATGGAATATGTGTTCAAGATTGTCATTTTTCTTTTATTTTTGTAAGAAATCACCTTGACAAATAGAGGTAACTTAATTTTTAACTCAGTTTTTTAAGACAGAAAGATAAAATTGAAATTTAAATATGATATTTGTGCAGCCTGCAAGATACTAAGCATACAATGATTAAACAGTAATATTCCTGAGCTAGTACTGCCAGAAGGCCAATTATTGGTATTTCAGAATGTTGTTCATCAGTGTAACAGAATAATGAGAAAAAAATACATATACAGCTTGGATCACACAAAGAAAGGAACACTTTAGTCAGATGAAGCAGAATTAAATATGCACTGTAATTGGATTGCTGCCATCTGACCCAGTGCCCTGCAGGGACGAAGGTACAGAGAAAAGCCTCCCCCAGATTAATCAATAAAGTATGCTGTTGGCATTTTGCAGGTCATATTGGAGAGGAATGAAATCTGCATAAATACTTTAATACAATGACTTCTATGCATTTAGAACTATAAACTATAGTTGTAGTGCAAACTATGAACTATGTAGATGACGTGAGATAATAATGCTGTGGAGTACAATTAGCAGAATAGATAATGCCAAAAAGGAAAGACTTCATAATGGACTGGTAATATATTTGTTCTCTTGGCTCCACTAGATTAAGGTTCCCATCCTCTCTTTGGTGAGTAGTAAGCAGACTATATCAGATTACCATTATTGTATTATTTTTATCTTAGGTGTATACATAAGAATTATATAGTAAAATATAATTAGTTTCATCATAGAGGGAGATTCACTTGTCAGAAACTTCTTATTTTCATTTTGTCTTCAGTTTATACTGTGTGTGTATACATACACACAAACACAGAGACAGAGATATAATTGAACCAATGAGCTATGTGGATTCAACTGATACTTGGAATCAAGAACATATATGCCCCAAATAGGAAAACTTAATTAACCAATGTGACTTTTAGAATACTTACATTAGAAAGGCTTTTTCTCACTGAGTGGGCTATAATTTATACCTGCTCAATATGTACATAACTGCCAGTATGTTCCCAGGTCCTCCAGTCTTCCTTCACTCTACATTAACATCCAATTGAAGAGACTTTCATCCCCACCCCACACGTGGGTAGTCTCCCTGTTCATTCCATGCTTTTCCAGCACGTTTGTTTTCTCCTGGCCAGTCTGTCTCCATTTCAGGTTCATTTATTTTGAACCCTAGTTTAAGAGCCTACATATTCTTCCCTTCCCAAACACTGTCCTAAAAGCCTTTGTCTCCAAAGTACCTTGAACACATGGTTGAGGTGTGAGGCAGAGTTTTACCAAAAATTCAAGTAACCGAGGTGGATTATTTGAAAGCAAAAATACAGAAATAAAATGAAACAAACTACCACTTAACACCGAGTAGTTAACGTGTCCGTCCTAAGTATTTATCTTCCATCCCCCACCACTGGGTATTTCTTAGTCATTGTTTACTCCCTCCCAACTGCCCTTCTTAGGCCCCAGGATGTCCACGTTTACTTAGGCCCCTGTCCTCTCACTTACCTGTCAGCTTCTAACCCTTACATTCTAGCTTTTCTTTCTTCTCTAAAATCAAGTTCTTAGTTTACTTTGGTGTATCACAACAAATAAGCAAACAAATTATGAAAATAGTCTGTTAAACATCAGTCTAACCACTTCTGGTTTCTATTCTTGAGCAACAGAAAGACTCAGAAGAGTATTTGAAAGAACAGAGCTCTGTTGTGGGTGGCGGGGGTGGTGCTGGCTTTAATATGAACACAGTATGATACCTGACTTCCTCTTCCCAGCAGCCGTGGTTAGGAGAAGAAAAACGGCACAAAATTTCATTCTCTTACCCTTTGACCCTTAAAAGCTCACACCCAGTCCACAGCAACTCTTCCGAGGTGGTTTATGTGATTTTTATTTTACCTCCACTTTCACAAACCTCTATATGAGAAATTATTCTAGGAATCTAATTTCCTCAGTTTGAACGGACAATGACGAAAGTATTATATTTTGATATTTTCCTCTTGGTTGGTTGGAGATAAGTACAATTATCACTAACCAATATTTTGTTTAAAAATGGTCTCTAACTCCAACCTCGTTAAGTAGATTTAATAACCAATAACATTCAGAAAATCCCCCTCTCTTTATCTTTCAGTCTCTCTATCAATATATATAAATATATGAAATTTTAAAAAAATATATGAAAAAATTTTAAATGTGATAAAATAGTATTTATGTATCTATTCTTTTATCTTTTGAATATTGAACATATTCAGTCTCAATATGCTTCTAAGTAAACTTGCACTTCATTAACAGAACTGGATCAATCAATTACCTGGATATTAGGTGGGGTATTTGGGATGTTTAAAAAACATTAACAAGAGTAAGAGAGATTTGAGGTGCAAAAGGAGATAATTGAATAGAATAAAGTCAAGTGATGTCTGGCTTTTTTTTT
This sequence comes from Ceratotherium simum simum, assembly GCF_057802395.1. NCBI lineage: Eukaryota > Metazoa > Chordata > Mammalia > Perissodactyla > Rhinocerotidae > Ceratotherium > Ceratotherium simum. Next base: position 17,717,439 of record NC_141926.1, read on the forward strand.
TTTTTTGTGAGGAATGTCGGCACTGAGCTAATATTTGCCAATCCTCCTGTTTTTGCTGAGGAAGACTGGCCCTGGGCTAACATGCGTGTCCATCTTCCTCTACTTTACGTGGGACGCCGCCATGGCATGGCCTGACAAGAGGTTTGTCTGTGCGCGCCTGGGATCTGAACCCCTGGCCGCCACAGTGGAGCGCACATACTTAACCGCTACGCCACCAGGCAGGCCCTTATGTCTGGCTTTTTATATGATATTTAACTAGGTATATTCAGAGTAAAGGGGAATAGGATAACTATTAGAATAATTTTTGTTTGAGTAAAAAATAGCTCATTACAAAAAGGCATAAACAACAGGCATATTAATTGGTTTACACAAATAGGTATCTAGGCTTTTGGCTTAATCCATTGGCTCCAGTTCTCCTCTGAAATTCTCTTGTCACTGCCCTTCTCCATATGGTGGCTCTTTCTCATGGTGGTACTAGTTCCAGGTCTGTATCACACAACTGCAAGATGCAGAAGAGAGAACTTATACTTCAGAGTGGCCCTCCTGAGAGAGAGAAAAAAGGAGTGAGAGGGAGAGAAAAAACCTGAAATAACAACAACGAAACACATTTCCCCCATATTCCCAAACACACTTCTCTCACATGCCCTTGGCTAGTAGGTTCACCTGCGTTCCCGCCTGAACTGACTCCTGTTACCAGGCTAATGCTCCGTGATGACTGGCTTCAGTCAATCAATTTGTGTGTGTGTGCGCATGTGCAAGTGTGCCAGCACACACTTACCTCTATTTACATGACTAAAACGCTAATCAACTTTAGTGTCTCATTTATTTCTCACCTAATTCCATCTGAGGTAAGTCCTATTATTAGCCTTGACTTATACCAGGCTTACAGGTAGAGAGACATGAATATGGACATGGATGTGACCCTTTATAACTATCTAGATTAAAACCTTTAATTCAATGATTTCCTTCCCAGAGCAAGCTGAGTCTTGAAAAGTTGTTTGTTTCTAATTTTCTATACTTTTCTTGCTCTGGCAAAGCTTTCTAGATTCCACTGATTTACTGCTCGAAGATAAATTGTTCTTTAAAGCTGTAAGATATTAGTTTGGCTTGATTTTGTTGGAAGTTCCGTCCGTCACTGTCTTAACAGCCTGTGTACTGGGGTTTGGTTACTGCTGTGGCCATGACTCACTGTGTCTAGCTGTTGGCCACAGCATTATGGAAACTTCTGAGCCTGTACCTTGTAATGTCCCATATGCTGTTGACCAGGTTTCCTGTGGTCTAGACAGCAGCCTGAGGGAAGATAATTTTTGTTAATATCTATTCCCTGAACCATATTATGTAAATATTGCTTGTTTGGAATTTGAGATTGTCTCAAGAAACTACTTTTCAATGTGTTTGTGTGCAAGTTATCATTTAATAAGTTACACGCTGGACATCTAGTGTGTGTTTATTATCTAGTAAAGCATATTTTGGAAAGCATTTCAGTAAGTACAATACTTGTCACTTTATTATCTTTATTTTTTATGTAACACAATCAATCATTTTGGAAGTATGATTATCGCTCAGATAATTCTGTTTGAAAAACATGTAATACTCAAATATGGCCTCTTTTTATGAGATGGTAAAATCTGCTAATCTTCAATATGTGAGATTTTCTTTTGTTTGAAATATTCCATCATTTAATGACATCTGTCTATGAACCTGTCTTTCTTTCTCACATATTGTTATATTACAAGAAAACCTAAGATATAAAAACTAAATACTGTTATAGCAGTCATATTACAGCCAAATCATTACTTTATAAAACAATTTATTCTAAGTTTCCCTAGTGCTTTTAACAAACAATCAATTTACTGTAATTTCATTTAAGCAATTTCTTTTCAGGAATATCTTAGTTACCTAAGTCTTAGTACATTTGAAGATGCCATTAATATTTCCAGGCCAAAACCAAAACAGATTAGTCTCTGTTCTCTGGGAGTGTAAGATTCGAAAGATGAAGGGCAGATAGATAGATAGATAGATAGATAGATAGATAGATAGATAGACAGATAGATAGATAACATATAAGTAGATATATTCAAGTCATTTTTCAAGACTTTTTAAAAATTTTTGTGTTTGTCCTCTTTACTGTCGGGTCATATGAAGACATAATATGTTTGTTTTTTTTTTAGTCGAGGGGTTATTATATTCTCATTATTCATAACTACCTTGAATTACTGTTAAGAGTTTCTTATTTCCCTGCACTTGTGGGAGAAGGTAGTAGAAATTCCTGTAATACTGCCGGGGAATACCCTCTTCTGCCTCCTTTGGCCCGGGGAATACCAGAAAGAAACCTCTACTCAACTTTTAGAAGCACACCATTTTCTCAGGAATTTCTGTCTATTCCTCGGAAGACTCTGTTATCAGAATCAGCATGGGAAGAGGTGGAGTAGTTCAGTGGAATAAATACCAAGCTAAGACAGGTAGTTATATTCAAGTCTCAGCGAGATGTAACAAGCCTAGCACCGGAGTAATGGAAAATGCTGGAAATGGACCGAAGACTGAAGTCCTGGTATTGTCAAATGGAATGTTCTAATGACATTGTAGCTTTAAAATTTAGAATCAACATTTATTGACTTCCATGCTATGGATCAGCACAGAGATGGGACTGGTTACATTCAAACATCTGACTCCAAAGAATACAGTAGAGAATTCCACAGGCTTCAGGGGATGGGGTTTCATCTTTATTTTATTTCCTGTGTATTCAAAATAGTTACACAAGTTGACTAGGAAAAAGATTTGACTGAACCCACATAATCACAGTATTTCTATTTGTTGTAATTTTGGGAGCTAAGGAACACTAAAACATATTTCTTTATTTCCTATTTAGAGTTGTAGAATTTTGTCCTTGTGTTATTGGTTTCAAGATTACAACATTTCCTGCCAAAGCCTTTGTGTTGTGGTGTATAACTACCCATCTTCTCACTCTCTCATAATCACTACTTAATGTCATTTTTTTTTACATTGGGATGCTTTGTGATAGATCAGAGGAATTTGCTCTCAATTTTACATGATAAAGTGTCTGAGATTAGTAGTTTCATTTTTTTCCCCTGATATTTCCTGTAAAGCAACCTGGTACCTATAATTGCCACTATCTGGTGGCAATTAGTCACTGCTATTTTAATTACCTAGAGGGCACAATACAAGCTTTAGCAAGTTTTCATCTTCCTCACGTCTATTGTAATATCATTTATTCTATTGGCAATGTCCCTAAATATGTGATCATTTAGCTTGTGTGCGTCATCTTCTTGCTTCTGGGAAATTAAATCTGAGTTTAGAATATCTTCCTCCACTAATATGAAATAACAAGATCTCATTGATAATAAGCTGATGATGTATAGCTAAAAATTATATGTATAAGACATTTAAAATTATATTTTAAAATGTCACATTAAAATGCAACCATTGGAATTTGCACACAATGGGAATAACTAAATAACTTTACATAACATAAAATTATTCTGATAGGCCTTAGAATTCTGATGCAATGATGATATTGAGCTATCCTTAACTCTCCCACCATTGCTGGGTGTGGTGGGGAAAGATATCTTGTCTCTTTTTGCATCAAATGCAATTACTCCTGAGAAGCCTCATCTACATCTAGACTTGATTTAGGTCGAGACCCAGACCTTGAGCCTCAACCAGATGTTACTGGAAGGAGATGAGACTTTGGCGGGTCTTGGAAAGGGGTGAAGGTACTTTGCATGTGGAAGAAATGTAGTTGTGGACAGAGGCCAGACTTTGGTGGTTTTAGAACATGGCCACAAATTCTTTGATACTCATCCATCAAGAGGTGAGAGTATGTTCTTTTCCCTTGAATTTGGGCAGGATGACTGCCATAACCAATAAAATACAGCAGAGGATGCTATATGAGTTCCTAGGCTATGTCATAAAATGCCATGCAACTTTTGTCTTATTCATTGAAATGTTGTCTATGGGAGGCTTAAAATTCCATGTAAGAAGACCAGCTAACCTAACGTGACCATGTTGCAAGGAAGGCCAAACTACAAGGAGCTTGTGACAGCAGTCCCAGAGAAAGAAATTGAATTGACAACCGCAGTTGAGTGTGGCCTTTGAGTTATCCCAATTCAGTTTTGTCAGACATGAAAAGGAAAAAGCATCTAGATGATTCTAGATCCCAGTCACTCCCAGCCATTGAAGTCTTCCAAGTAGAGTCTCCAGATACCGTGAAGCAGAGACAATGAGCCATCCTTGCCAGTGCTCTGTCCAAATTCCTGACCTACAGTTTCTGTGAACATAATAAAATGTTCATTTGTTTACACCACCAAGTTTTTGAGTTTGATTTGTGATGTAATACTTGGTAACTGAAAGATATACTCAGCATAAATCGACATAATGGAGTTCAGCATCCATTTACCTGTTTCAGCATTAAAGCTATGATTTGAAATTTCAGGCATAAATATCTATCACTTGGAAAAATAATTTAAAAATCTTTTTTCCCTCACCTAAACTTACAACAAGCATATATTTCTAAGTAAATAGGGACTTTAAATTTGTAGTTAATCATAAAAGAATAGTCGTGTATCTCGCTTTAATAATACATATTTAATGTAAATGAATCAGTTGTTTTATTTGAATTTCTAAGGGCTCATTTAACACCCAAAGAATAAAAGTATCTCATAAGGTATTTAATATTCAATTATTTTATACAAAATGGAGAGAAAAACCTGAATACACCTTTTCTTTTCTGTTCTCCCTGTTTTTTATCTGATTTCTATTCTAATCTTTATCTAGAACATAAATATCATCATCTGACATATACAATGTGAAAAATTTTGGAGTATTAAATCCCAGAATCTAAAGAAAATGAAACATGTGTTCTTTGGGCATAGGAAAACTTACATCAAGATCTTCATCACAACTAAAGCATGTACATATACTGGCTTTCCAAGAATTTTTATATAGTCACATATACAGACTAACATTTATTTTATCTCTTAATTTAAGATTTAAAGATTGTCAATAAGGTCTTTCCAAATCACTAAAGGCAATCCCAAATGAAATTAAATATCAATAAACTTTGAAAGACCTATTAGTTACTTATATAAAGTGATCTTATCTCAACATTTAAATAAACATAATAATTTGAATTTACTAGACATAGAAACTTTTCATTATTAGGACATTGATGTTTTCTTTGACAAAATCTTCCCTAAGCCACATGGGCCCACACGTGCAGGAGAAGAAATAGATTTAATTTTTACCACTCTTTTGCTTTTCATAAGCAATCTGAGGCATCTCTTTTTAAATGACCTTTAGAGTTGACTTTTTGATTTGGTTGTCAACATCCATCTTCCAATATAAAAATTGTAATGGTACTTATTAAAAACATAGAACTGTCTTCAGTTAGCAGAGAATGAATATTCAAAGCCTGCAGTTGGAAATTACGCTTAAGTGGAAGAAATGTTATTTATGCAGAGTAGGAAAGAATTGGAATTGCACAACGCTGTTGAGTCTTCTTCAGAATCTGAGTGTTGGCATAAATAAAAAGTCAAATTTTTTTGGAATAATCAATTGTAATAATTCAATTGTAATTATTATAGGTTGATTTCACTTCACTAAAGCCAAGACCATCTTCACAAATAACTGTCTGTAACTCATAATTAATAAATCTCATTGTCCATGGTAAATTTCATACCAGTTCGTGGAAAAATTGTGTTTCAAAAACAATTATTTTCTTTCTTCAGTTTTCCCACCAAGTATAGTGCTACATTTGTCACTGAAGAAAGAAATCCTACAGGATGTTATAGCTGTACCATATTATACTAGCCCAACTCCACTCCACATAAACTGAATAAATACGTACCTACCTACCTACGTATATACATATATAAGTTGTCTTCTCCAAAGTATGCATCATATTAGGCCATCTTAAATATAAAGCAGCACTACATCTCTAAATGACAAATAGCAATAGCATAAAAGAAAAATAAACCTACAAATTATTGAACATATTATATTTTTAATACAAATTTCCAAAATGTTCATGTTTGTAAGAAAAAAAATGTTATAGGAAAATAGGATAGGCCAAAAAATCACTCATTTTAAATCTTGCTTTCATCATCACTTTCAACAGTAGAAATTTTGGAAAGGTCACCAGTATTTTGAGTGTCCCTTTCACTACAAAATGATCCTACCATCTCTCAGGGTTGTTGTGAGGGTTTGTGAAGGACACAGGGACAGAGTCAGTGCTAAACGAATGTCAGTTTTTTTCTCTTTGTCTTCTTTTCTTGGATCAGGATCAAAGTCTTAATCATACTTATGTACTCTAGTGTCTTGAAAGCAGACATGAGGTAAACATTTGTAGGTTATATTGACTTATTATTCAACTTTTATATAATTTTAGTCAGACATTTTAAGTAATTCCCACTTCTATTTTAAAACAACAGTAACTCATAACTTCATAATATAGAGAATAATTAACATTTTAGTGATTAATGAGTCGAATTTATTCTAAAAATTAAACTACATGAATATGATCATTATAATTTAGAGTAGTGAAACTTGTGAAAAAAGTGATATATGTGAAAAAGTAAATAAAGCAGAAGCATTTCTAATTAGATTTAAAAAGTTCCTTCCTTTCCCTTAACCCTGAGTTGTACACATGAAAAATAGCAGACTATGCTGACTAACAGACTATGATTTCTCAGGTTCTACATTTGAAAGGAAGGTTATTAACATTTTCTGTATAAATTATTCTGCTGTATACCATTATAACATTTGTATAACTATGCCTTTTTTAAAAAAAATTCATCAATTTCATTTAGTTTTCATTCAGTATTTATTTATTAAGTCCTTATCAGAAAAAATGTGGCATTTAGTACAATTACAACTCCATTCACCTTCCCTCAACTTCCCAAATTTGGTTAATTGTGCAATTTTTATTTTCAGTTTGTTCATTCATTCACAAATACTTAGTGAGCTCTTGGTATGTACTGGACACTATTCCAGGGTCTGGGAGGGCAACAGTGAACAGCACAGACTTGGTGCCATGTGGAAGTTGAATTTCAAGGGAAAAGATAAATAAAAAAAATTAAATGAAATAATTATGAAGCAATATGACAGACATATCTTGTCTTTATAGAAAATATTGATGGTGCCATTTTGAGTGAATAGCTGATCAAGATCTCTCTTAAGAGGTAATATTTAAACCAAAATGTTGGGAAGGGCACAGCCAGGAAAAGACTAGGGTCTTAGAATATTCCTGGTAGAAGGAGCTGCAATCACGTAGCAACATCCCAAAGGTGGCAAAGCATGATGATCTGAGGAAGAGAACAGAAGTCTGGGGTTCAAATTGTATTGTTAAAATTTTGTCCTGGTCTCTCTGCTCTGGGCCTTGTGTGTGTGTGTATTTAACCAGCTCTCTTTTCATGGTAACCCCATAAAGCTTCACATTTACATCCTTTCACCTTGTCTGCCAGCAGAATAGGTTTTCTTTTTTCTAATAACTTCAGTATATCACTAGCCTGTCTCTCATTGGTCAGAATTGATTCATCTGATTGGCTAAGCGTGAGATATAGGCTGAGGCTTGGAGCAGAGGAAGGAATAACTCCAATCTGAACTACATGAGATGAGTAGGGGAAAACGTGGTTTCCTAAAGAATAATTGAGGTGTTGTTACTACAAAATGGGTGGATGGACACTAACCAGTGAGTTGTCACTACTGAAGTCTTGGAACACGAAAGTGGACCTGTTAGTAGGCAATCCAGAGCTCTAGTGTCTAGATATGTGTTGGAGATTTCGAAAAAAATGGCAGTCACCAACAAATAGGGGATATTCAAGAAGTGAGAGGAGTTTAAACGAAGTAAGAAAAAGCATAGAGCAGAGAAAATAGCGTACGACCTAGCCCCCTGGCACTCTAATTTAGAGGTTAGGTAGATGGTGAGAAGCCAGCAGAGTAGTCTAGAAAGGAGCAGTCTGCTCCTCAATATAGCTGGGGGATCTGGAGAGGTACCACAGGCTCAGCTCTTCTGTAGACAGCTCTACATTTGATTTTCTCTAGCACCACTTCTTGTTCTTTGTACATGATCACTGAGAGCTTAGAGTTTTTCTGGGATACATTGGGAAGAATTCTTTCCTGTGCAATCATCTTGTTGTGCCTGTTTTGGATTCCGTTTGCTCTACTCAGTTGCTCCTCCAATCCAATACCAGTGCTACATTCCAGAAACTCCTCAAAGTTAGTGAAATGCGTTAGTAACACACTTCCTTGCTTTCCAGAGCCATGTTTTGGATTTGCACATTTTAAAATAAATATTCCTTCATTTCCACAGGATATTGGGAGGGAAAGATGTAAATACTTATCCTCAATCTGCCACCTTCCATTAGTAGTCTAAACGTTATTGCTATAAAATAATTTCCTGAAAGTTCTATATATTAAAAAGAAATTCTTCTGTGTAAACTAAGTAATAATTTTCCCCTGGAAATTGAGATTGAGGATAAGCAATTGAGTAAAATTAACAACTAATGTGTTTTCTTTCTAATTTATTAAATAGTTTAAAGCTTTTGAGCAAGAGTAGCTCATTTATAACTTTCTAGAACACCTTCATTATCATCAACATACTTAATATAACTCTCTGAGATTCTTAGTTGTACTTAGAAATAATACTTTTGTCTTTGTACCAAAATAGGAATAAATGATTTTATAAAATTTTATCTCTGAAAAAAGAATGCATACGTCTGTCTATCCTTTAACTGACTGAGTAGTTTGCTTTTAAAATTTTGGATAGAATACATTTCCCTAACTCAGTTTTCTTTTTTTTTAACTTTAGGAAAAAATTCTTCAGCACAACTATAGCAGAAGTCAGAATACTTGTTTCAAATAATGCTGTTGTTAATAATTAGCTATAACTCCATGGGCAAATTGACCTCTCTGTCAAAGGGAGCTCATTTATAAAATCTCTTCACAGAATTGTTGCCGGTCCTAGTATGATAAAAAATGCGGTATATCACAGCAACAAGCACATAATAGTTACTTAATCCAGGTCTGCTGACTCTTTTAAATAAAAGTCAACTTTACAAACAACTCATGGATTTTTAGTGGGACTGTTTTGTTTATTAGATATTTTCACACTCAGTTGAAAAACCATTTAAGAATCTGATATGAAACCAGTGTACATGGTTCACATTCATGTTAAAAGCATACATTCTGTTCAATTCTTTTTTTCATTTCTTTTCTGGCACTGCCTGAAACCAGATGATATTACAACATGAAAAACGCATTGGTTATTGAGCTTTTCCAGCTGTGAAAAAGGAAATAAAATCCCACACTTTTTAGGCACTATGTATAAGAAAAACATTTTTCATGGCAGGTGAATACATACCACGGCTCTTAACTACCCCCAGGTGAGTGGTCTTATTTCAAATTGTTCTTGAAATGATTGTGACACTAATGAGAGTTCAGCTCGTCAAGCCGGAATATCTTTTGACTTCGGGGGTGGTTCTATTTTGACCCTTACTCTTAATGTAAAACAGGAAATTTTCCTCTGTGATAAGAATTGGTGGTATCCAGTATGAAGCTGCCATAATAGCCCATAGTCTGAGTAGAAATATGCTAATTCTCATTTAACCTATTTATTAAATACTATTGTGGCATCAGCAAGTTCCTTCACCTCTATAACCTCAGTTTCACCATCTCCAAATGTGAATAATTACAAACCTACTTCATTATTGCGTGTGTGTGTGTGTTAAAGAATTTAACCTAATGACCATCCAAAAGTAAGCTCATTGCCTATGTTACAGCTGTTCCTATTCTTGTTCTTATCCAACTGTTTAAGTCCTCATGGAAATTCTTTTTGCTTTGAACTTTGTCAGAATTGCATTTACCAGTTTTCAGATATTCTATTTGGTAATCTATAGCTATAAACTTTTAGTGGACAAATAAATAGAATTTGATAAAGCCGCAGCATCCTGGCATCTTGTAATAAGCCAGAGGTAATGGTAGCCTACGGAGTGAAGAAATTCATGTGTCCTTTATGTTGTATTTTTGGTTTCTAGGATACCATGTCTTCCTCTTCCGGGGTTTACTCCTGTTTGGAAGACATAACCTTCAAGATCCTCCTGGGAAAGAGTACATGAAATGAATTTTTGGACCCAGAGATGTCTGAAACATTTTTATTTTGCTTTCACACTGGATTAATAGTTTGGATGGCATTTAAGTTCCTTATTGTTGTAATGAATTATCACAAATTTACTGGCTTAAAATAATACAAATTTATTTATATTGACTTGAGGACTTTTGCTTTGGAAAAGCCTCCTCCTCAAGTATTTTTTAGAAAGGTACCTGTGCCTGGACCTCCTACTGCGACTTCCAGCAAGACTGAGAAGTTGGAGAGCTCAAGTTTAAGCTTACACGGATGTTACGTATATTGCAAAATGAGACGTGGAGCCCCAGAATGACGCTCATCAATTTAATATACTGCCTGTGTGGTTCAGTGTGCACCTTGATTACTTCTTTCTTGTAATGGATGCAGGACTCTTGTGGGACACCAATCTACTCACTTCTCCCATCAAACCTATTGAATTGCTGGAATTATTTGCTTCAAGTTTGCTGTGAAATCCATTTAATAAAGTTTGCTGTGAAATCCATTTAATAAAGCTTGCTGTGTTGCATTAAATTGCTGGTTTCTGTTTCTTCTCTCCTACTTCTCCATCCCAGAGCAAGTGAGAGGGTGAGGGAGGGAAAAAGTGACGAGGGAGGTAAAGGCAGGGTTAGAGAGGGGAAGCCATAAACTTATGTCGTAAAACTACAAATTTATTCTCGTACAGTTGAGGAGATCAGAAGTCTAAAATGGGTTAACAGGGCTGCATTCCTTCTAAAAGTTATAGAAGAAAAATCTGTTTTCTTGCCTTTTCTAGCTTCTAGAGTCTTCTGCATTTCTTGGTTTCTGGCTCCATCCTACATGTTTAAAGTCAGCAGCAACCATATTTTAATCTTTCTCTCTCACAGCTTCCATTATCACATTGCATTTTTCTGACTCTCACCCTTCTGCCTCCCTCTTGTTAGAACACTTGTGATTATATTGGACCTACCAGATAATCCAGGATATTTTCCCCATCTCAAGATCCTTAACCTAACATCTCCAAATTCCCTTTTGCCATGTAAGGTAACATATTCACAGGTTCCAGGGATTAGAGGGTGGGCATCTTGGAGGACCATTATTCTGTCTACCATAGACCCCTAAAGACTCATGTCCATCCACATGTCAAATACATTCATTCCATTCCAAGATGTCCCAGAACCTCAAGCTGTTATAGCACCATCTCAAGTCCAAAATCTCATCTAAGACTCATCATCACAAAGGTGCAAATCTCATTATCTAAATCATCTAAATTAGGTATGGGTGAAGCTCTCCATAAAATCCATCCAAGGGCAAAATTCCTCCCCATCTGTGGACCTGTGAAATTAGGAAATATCTTGTCTGCTCCCAAAATACAGTGGTGGGACAAGCAAAGGATAACAGTTATCAATGTTCCAATTCAAAAAGGGAGAAAATGGAAAGAAAAAAGGTCACCAGTCCTAAGCAATTTCAAAATCCAATTGGGCAAGCACCATTAGGTTCCAAAGCCTGGGAATAATCCTCTGTGGTTCTGGCTCTGCCTTCTGAGCTAGAGGGGCTACCCTCTGGCTCAAGCCTCCACATTTGGAGTCCTCTTCCTTTTTCATGAGGGATAGTATATGTTTGCAGCTGAGTAGTTTTATTACCTTGTCTCCTACCTATAGAATTTTGAGAGTCCAACAGTCTTCCTTCATTTTGATCCAACCTGGCAGTGTGCCTGTTGGCATAATATTCTCAAGAACCTTGTAAATCTCCCTTGTATGTTTCAGGATTTCACTCCATTAGACAAAAGGCTCACCCGAAGATCTTTCTTGGATAATCCCTTTTCTGTTCCTGGCTTCTGTTTAGATGGCTGAGGGAATCTATGAGTCACTCATCTAATCTCTCAAAGAGCCATATGCCTAATTGAATACTCTAATCTTTTGATCCTTCCAAAGCACTAACAAAAGGTTATCCAGCCACACCCTTGACCTTCTTCTCAGAAAAGGCTTTCTTGACAGTGAGTCTTCTAATTTTAGTGTCTTTGCAATCTGGATAGGCTGAGAATTTCCCACATCATCATGTCCTATTTCCTTTTTCTTAATACAGTTTCCCTCAATCTATCTCTCTCCTCTCACATTTTACTACAAGCATCAGGAAGGAACTAGGCTCTACTTTCCACATATTGTTTAGAAATCTCCTCACCTAGATCTTCAAGTTCATTGCTTACAAATTCTGCTTTCCACAGAACTGTAGGATATAATTCCACTAAGCTTTCTGCTACTATATAATAAGGATTCCTTTTCCTCCAGTTTCCAGTAACATTTTCTTCATTCCTTTCTGAGCTCTCACCAGCAGTGCCTTAAATGTTCATATTTCTACGAACATTCCATTTATGATGATCTAGGTATTCTCTAAGATGGATGAGCATAGACTGGGTGAGAAATATTTTTTCTCAGGAATGTGTAATTAGTGCTCCCTGTGAGAATTGCCACACCATTCAGATCCTCAGTTTTTTCATATGACCTGCTCTAAATCTGGAGGCTTTCATCATGTTTTGTTAAAAAATATCATTGAGATGTTAGGCCCCTTTGAATGGGGAAACCCGTGTTCCTAAGTTAAGAAAATTTTTCTTATATTAATGTGTTTGCAATATCTTTTTCTTCTGAAACTCTTTTATTTCTGAAACCCGTTATTTAGTTTGTTATCGAGCTTCCTGGGTTAACCCTGTGATTTTAATATCCTTTTGTCTTTATTGCATATTTTTTGCTCTGTATTGTTTCCTTCTATATTTTTTTTCAGATATCAAGAACTTTTACTTATCTCCATTTTTTAACTTAAAAATTACATTCTTCCATTTCTTTTAGACCCATAATCTTCTATTTTCTCTGGGAGTATTGTTTACAAAATTTTTAGAATTTTTCCTGCAATGTCTCTGTTTCATGTGATTTCCTTTAACCTAATTTTTGTTTGTTGTGATGCCATTCATTTAGAATTTTTCCAAAAATATTTGGTGATCCTTAACTGCCCATTCAAAATTCAAAATGTGGCACTAAAAATACTCTTTAGACACTCCATGTACATAAGTGGGACTTGTTGAGTAGTGATCTTTACTATAGCAGTCAGGTAAGGCCCAGCCATTGTATCATAATACCTCCAAAACATTAATATCAGTTTTCCTGTTTTTTGAGGCCATTATCCCCAAAGAAGATTACTCTAACCTGCTGGTGGCAGGCAAAGGAGGAAATGGCAGACTTTCATTGTAATGCTAGCTTTTTCCTTATGCTACCACAGCACCTAAATGACAACCTCCAGCATGCTTCATGTTCCTCAGATGAGAGCTTCAGTGGTCCACTCTCCCCAGGAAGTAAACTTTCCATTTTTTTTTTCCTTTGGGACAAGGTTAGCTAGTTGACTGCAGGAGGTTGGAAAGAGACTGGGGACTCTGACCTGTATGCTTTCAACTATAGACCTGATTTCAGTCTCATATCACACCCTTATGTACTAAGGCATCTGGTATCTCCAGTAACTATTTCCCAGAGTCAGTTATAATTACTAGTAAATGTGATATGCTAAATTTTATGAGATTTATCTTTCAATGAAAGAAATGAAATGGCATTTGCTATTTTCCACTTAGCAATGGATAATTGTTTTTTCCAATGCCACTATGTTTTATTTTATTTTATTGTGAGGAAGATTGGCCCTGAGCTAACGTCTGTTGCCAATCTGCCTCTTTTTGCTTGAAGAAGATTGTCCCTGAGCTAACATCTGTGCCAATCTTCCTCTACTTTGTATGTGGGACACCACTACAGCTTGGCTTGCTGAGTGGTGCATAGGTCCAAGCCGGGGATCTGAACCAATGAACCCCAGGCCATCAAGTAGGGTGTGCAAATTTAACTGCTATGCCACTGGGCTGGCCCCCAATAATTATATTTTAGATGATGTCTCTGTGGCCACTGATTTTGAGAGGTTTTTTTTTTCCTTAATTTTCATTGAAATGATTGGAATACAGATTGCTTCTAAAAGTTAAAAAATTAAATAGTGCTCCTGCATAAGAAGACTCAATATGGTTAAATTGGTAATGCCCTCTAAATTTGTCTGTAGATCCCATAATATTCTAGTCAAAATCCCAACATTATTTATATTGACAAGCCAGTTTTAAAATTTATATGGAAAATAAAGAACTTAGAATAGCCAAAACAATTTTGAATAAGAAGAACAAAGTTGGAGGAACTTGTAGTAAATTCCAGCTTCCCCCAGCATTTCAGGTGTATTATTAGTGAGTACTGCCTGTGTTACCAAACTTCTTTACTGTCCTGTGAGCTGTATCTACCACCTCCCTAATAAAGTTTGGCTCTCAGCCCTAGGAGGGAGTAGCCTCTTCTTTAGGTGTTTTATTTCAGTCCTAGGGTAATGGCTTCTCCCTATGTCTGCTATTACTATATTTTTTAGAATTCTATTTGCCTCTTATGGGTTAATTTCCCATTATTCCAATTCCCAGGTTAACAATTTTTATATTAAAATTCTCCTGTTCAAGTTATTGTGTGGTTTCTGTCTCCCGATTGAATCCTGATGGATACGTTGCCCTAAAAAAATCTGGAAATAAAATAATACAATGGAATATTTATTAGCAATAAAACAAAACACACTTCTGATATATGCAATTATATTGATAAATACCAAAGCATTATTCTAAGAGAAAGAAGCCAGAAAAAAAGGCTATCTACTGTACAATTTAATTTACATGACATTCTGAAAAATATAATAGGACAGAAATCATATCAAAAGTTATGAAGGGCAATCTTTACAAATCCACATGAAGGTAAGTTCTGGGATGTAGCAAATATTCCATATCTTATTTGTGGTAGTGGTTCCAGGACTGCATACATTTGTGAACTTCACAGAACTGTATACCTAAAAAAAGGTGAATTTTAATGTACATAAATTATATCTCAATAAACCTGAGCCAAAAAGAAAAAAATATATATACATTTTTTAGAATATTATGGTTAGATAAATATTATTCATTATAGAATCAGAGTGTTTGCTATAAATATATTTTGTCTCTATAGTTTCAAATTAACAAGTCTTTTGCCCACTTAACAAAGAATATTCTTAACATATACGCTTATAGATTCTGCAGTGATTCCTCAGAGTTACGACTCATTTCAATTTACTTCATATTGGCCTCCTGTCCTGTAGTTTGTTTTCTCTAGAGTTAGTGATTACCTTTCTTTTCTTTTTAAATTTTGCTATTATAAATATAAATTATTTATATAAATTATAAATTTTGCAATGTTTTCTAAGATTTAAGTTCTATCCTCCAACGAAATACCCTTTTCTCAAAGGTTTTGCTTTTGTAGTCTTTGTCCTGATCAAGTCTGTCCTTTTGGGTCTTCTCTTCTCTTCTCTATTTCACTGGGTTCATTTTCTTCCACATCTCGTGTTTTCCTTTTTGTTGTTTACTTTAAAGCTTTTATTATAAGGTCACTATTGATTTCCTAAAAATGGATGCATGTGAGCTAAAATTTCTGAGACCTTAAAATATCTTTATTTTTCACTATATTCTTATTGATAGATATAAAATTATAGGCTGAGGGGCTGGCCCCGTGGCCTAGTGGTTAAATTCGGCACGCACCGCTTCGGCGGCCTGGGTTCACGGGTTCGGATCCTGGGCATGGACCTACACCACTTGCCAACCATACTGTAGTGGTGACCCACATATAAAAAATAGAGAAAGATTGGCACAGATGTTCGCTCAGGACTAATCTTCCTCAAAGAAAAAAACAGGAAGATTGGCAACAGATGTTAGCTCACGGTTAATCTTCCTCAGCAAAAAAAAAGAAAATTATAGGTTGAAAGTAATTTCCCACAGACACTTAAGCCTCCATTTTGTTCAAATTTCAGACATCACAGTCGTCTGGGAGCATTGCTCCTTTCTAGTAATTATTCTTATCCCAACACCATCCTGTATTTTGTTAAGAGTTACTGTATTTGATATGACTCATATGCCCTGAGTGCAGTTGGTTGGTCTGGGGGAGATGTGTGAACCAAGAAGAGTCAATGAGTTCCTGGGATATTTTTAACTTGGCACTACTAAGAAGTCTAAAGCTGTTTTTATTTCCAGGAGCTGAGTTTTAGGTTGTGAAATTCGGTATTCACATTTATCACTATGCAAAGAAAGTCACGATGAGAAACGAGTTATACCTATACCAATGCCTATATCTGTATCTCCATCTTCATCCATACCTATCTTCACTTACATCTACAACAAATCAATACCTATATGAAATATAGATCTATGTCTATATGTGTAGCAGTAGTTTTCAATTAGGGGCAACTTTGTCCCTAATTGAAAGAATAATCCAGCTCACGATGTCAATGGTGCCAAGTTTGAGAAATCCTGGTCTAGAAAGATCTTTAGTAAAAATGAGATCCCTCGGTTGTTTTCCCCCAACTAATTATTATTTACTTGCTTATTCTTGTTTTCTAAAAATATCCCATTATCATTAAAATTCATTCCTCTTTTATGCTTAAGCTAATTCAAATGATATTTTAGTTTATTTCAATTATGAACATCTGAACTAGCAGTGACTTTTTCTATACATTTTAGTGTGTATTAAATAATGGCAGGTATCAATATATTTGAATGATACTGTTTTTTCTTTGGAGCCTTACATGCTTGTATCTGAAACAGTACTGGTTTTTGCTGGTACTGAGAAAATAGAATTGTAAAAGATTTATTTCTAAAAGCACTCTAGTGTTTCTTTAGTATTTTCAGTATCCCAATATTTTATTTCAGTCATGATGTAACCCTAGGGGTGAAAAGAATATTTTTTAAAAAAGTAAATGAATAGGATACAAATATGAAAATAAAGATCAGTGTAAAATTTATTAATGTACAAAACTCCTTTGATTTTAGCACTCATGACTATCAACGTCTGCCAGGCTGGAGATATCCAGGCCTATTAGCAGCCAAAATGTGTTCTGAATCAGAAAATAATGTTTGATTTGAGGCCAAGATTCTTCCCAAAGAAGGCATTTCTGAAATTTGCACTTCTCTAGGAAGTAACACTTTCCCTGAGGTTAGTGAATACCGGATACCCTAGCTGTCTGAATTGGAGAAGGCTGAGAATTTGAGAAAATATGAGCATGAGGAATGGAAAAGTGTTATATACTAATAAATAATTCAAAGTGTTATTCTGCCCTGCATGAAAGAAAAACAAATACTCAAAAGTTCTTGCACAGATTACCAATACATTTGTGTATCTTTTCTTTAAAATTTTCTGTTAAAAATGTAGACTCTAATATCTGCAAATTTTCTATTTTCTAAGGAAACACTTCAGTGGCATTATATCAATTAACAAGTTGTGCCTTTGGTTGGAAGAAACAGAACTCAGTTTGGCTCTAACAACCAGGAGAATCAATTGGTTCACAAAGTTAAATGCCTGGAGGTGATTTCACCTTCTGGGCTCATTGGTTTAGCAGTTCAAGTATGTTACTGAGTTCCTGTTTGTTTCTCTCCATTCTAGATTCCAGTGTAAGCTTTATCCTAAGGCAAGTTCCCCAGTGTACTCCCAAGATGACTGCCAATAACCTTGTGGAGTATGGTATATGCTGCTATGTATACGTACAGAGAGAGAGACCTAGACGTTATCTCAAAGAGCAAGAGTTCCTCATTCTTATTAGCTCCCAGAAAGACAGTTTTTTTTTTTTTTTTTTTTTAAGATTTTATTTATTTTATTTTTTCCCCCCAAAGCCCCAGTGGATAGTTGTGTGTCGTAGCTGCACATCCTTCTAGTTGCTGTATGTGGGACTCGGCCTCAGGATGAACGGAGAAGTGGTGCCTCGATGCGCACCCGGGATCCGAACCCGGGCCGCCAGCATAGCAGCGCGCGCACTTAACCACCAAGCCACAGGGCGGCCAGAAAGACAGTTTAATTCATATGCTCATGCGCTGACTAGCCTGGTAGGAAAGCCTTCTGGAACTTTTGTGTAAATATAGATTTACATACCAATCACCTCTGGGCCCTGTCAAAATGCAAATTCTATTTCAGTAGGTCTGGGTTGAGGTTGGATAATTTACATTCTTAACAAGTTCCTATGCAACATCTAAGCTGCTGGTCCTTTAGTCTTTCAAATGATAAATGCCCCTCCTATTTTCTCTGTGTCAGAAATAATGGCTTATGATCAACTATTCCAGAATAAAAATGACCGTTGCCTGCTTCAAAGAAAGAAGTCAGAATCCAATTCTGCTCTGGCTCTTAATGACATTTCTTACTTCTCTGGTCTGAGAATGAACTTTACAAAGCTGCCATTAGACCAAGTACTACTAAACCAGAACATCTTTTATAAAAGTTTTGAAAGAAGAGATATTAAAAGACAACCTCTACATTATTTCTTACTGTCATTTGTTTGAAACGTGTACGAGAGAAAAATGAATATACTGAGAATATATTGTCTGAGATTTCAGAATAAGGCGATAAAATGCTGCTGTAAAATTTAGTGTTTTGAATAAATCACCCCATCTCGGTATAAATTTGTAATGTTGACATTAGGAAACTTTTTTAGCACCAAATGAAACTGCCTTCGCCTTTTTAGGAGTGCTTCGTCTCAGTTGTGATCTAAAGAAGGAATTGAGGACTTTCTAACACAGGATTCTTTAAGTTCCTTTTCAAGAAAGGTGCATTTGCTGTCTCCACAAGTTCACCTCAAAGTAAAAACTACAATGTTCACTAGAAAAGTCACAGAAAATTTCATAATAAAATCTATCTCCTCCACTCTGTTTTAGTCAAAACCCACAACTTACAGTGGTCATTCTCTTCTCAAAATGTTCCAGTGACTTTCTAGAGTTTAAAACACACATGGCCACTTAAATTTCTTAGTTTCCATTCAGTATATTATATGATCCTCCTCTGGTTTCTAATTTCACTGATCATTCCTTCCCTTCTCCACCCCCTAACATTCTTCTATAGAAAAGTCTAATTTCTTCACAACTGGTCTCTGTAATCACCAGTAGTTCACTCCTAGATTTGTTTTCCACTGCCTTTCCAAAGCTCACACTTTGTCCCTCCACTGGCCATTCTCCTTGCTTCTTAGAATATTACATTCGTATTTCACAACCACAGCAATCTTTCCTTCATCTACATTTATAATACTACCTTCTAGAACACATGAATTAATCACGAAGTGCATTGCAATTTTTTTTACTATTGCATTATAGTATTTAACTCATACATTGTTTTTTTTTTTTCCTTTGTGAGGAAGATCAGCCCTGAGCTAACATCCATGCTAATCCTCCTCTTTTTGCTGAGGAAGACCGGCTCTGAGCTAAATCTATTGCCAATCCTCCTCCTTTTTTTTCCCCAAAGCCCCAGTAGACAGTTGTACATCATAGTTGCACATCCTTCTAGTTGCTGTATGTAGGACACAGTCTCAGCATGGCCGGACGAGCAGTGCATCGGTGCGCGCCCGGGATCCGAACCCGGGCTGCCAGTAGCGGAGCACGCGCACCTAACCGCTAAGACACGGGGCCCGCCCCATGCACGGTTCTTTAGCATGCATTATTTATGCCATAGTCTTTCTCTAGCAGCCCACCTTATATATACCAGTTACTCAACAAATATTGAACTGGTTGATTAAAACACATTTTTTTAAAAAAACTGTTATATTACAAGTTTAACTACTACATTTTGAAAAATGACTGTGGCAAGCATTTTGGGCAGAATATTTTCTTTACTACATTGTTGAATGCTTATCCTAGAATAAGAAATATAAATGATTCCCCTTGTCAGGAGAAATAAACTTAAATCTGAGCATAGAATAATCTATTTAAAACATTTACATTATGTTGGTGGATTACTTAGTTGTTCTAGAAAATTTAGAACGAGGAAGTATTTATCTTTATGATCTCTAGTTTACATGAACCAAATTGCAACAACATTGGTTAAAAAGACAAGACAACTTGCAGGTATTTTCAAAATATGTTAATGAGTTTCTTGATTTTTAAAGAAACCGCATCCTTGGACATGTATTTAGGTTTCTTTATCTCCTCCACAGATTTGCACTCTTCCTCCCACACCATTTTATACAAAAAGTGGTCAAAAGTACCCTCGGCCAAAGACAGAAGAACGAGGGAAGGTTCTTAGTGCTCTAATATTCTACACTCTGAATCTAGATAGTTTTATCCTACCAATAGATCATGAAGCAGGGGATTTTCTGATTATTCTACCAGAATTTTGTCACCTTGGGTGCACATTAGCCTCAGCTGGGGTACTTATAATAAAATACTAAAACCTAAGAATTATTCTATAACAAATAAATCTAAGTCTCAGTGAGTTGAAGGGTTCAGGCGTAGGTCTTTTTAAATAGTCTTCAGATGATTCAAGTGTGTGGCCAGGGTTAAGATTAATTGACCTAAGAAAAGACAAGTGAGTAAATATATTACACATTTATACATATGGTATGTGGACCACCGTTTTGCCATTGTCCAGGCCCCATAAATGTTAGGGGGGGACCTGCCTCTCCTCTCTTTTGGATTCTACTTCTACTTTGAGCAAAGAACTAGCTTCAATGCTAAGTTATGGAACCATCAATTCAATCCTTCGGTTCTTTCTTGCAGTTAACAGCAAGGTAAGTTTGCTCTTTACCAAGAGACTATTAATTATCTGCTAGTAAAACATTCCAAATTTTCCATTTTAGATCATTAGTCTTTTTAAGTATTGAGTTAAATTCTATGTGGTCTCAATGATACACTCTGGTAACTACAATCTACCTGGGTGAAGTTCCATTCTCAGCAGACTCTCAAGTTTCCTTTCCCTGGGGTCATCTTCACTTAGTTATAGAAAGCTAATGGGGAGGGGAGCTCTTATCAAGAATGGATCATTACACTGTGCACAACTTTTGATAAGATTTTAGCTTCCCTTTTAGTTTTCCCACAGGCAGAGAATGTTCAGGCAACAACAACAACAAATATAAAACATGCTCTTCTTCTGCTGGTTATCTTTCACTGCAAAGGAATATATTTCTTATATAGTTTATATCTTTGCTTTTCTTTCATATCACTTTATTAAATCTTTCAGTTTGGGGGAGGTCTTTTAAGGAAATGACTTACTCTTTAATAATACTCAGGACTAAGAATTCCATAAAAAAGACTGATACATTTGGTCAATTTTAATAAGGTAAATATTTTTGTTGATGTTAATCTTACTACAATTGTAAACACCTTCTCTCTTCCAGAACTTAATCCCATAAAGTATCCCCTTATGTATATTCAAATGCTTCCTTATTATTAACTCCTTTTTATTGGTGTATATAGATTTTTCCTCTCATATTAATAGAGAAAACAGTAGTCCCTTCTCTGTGCCCCATATCCAGCCACCTCTCTGTACTTCTTCTTCCTCTAACAGCCAAGAGTAACAAACCTACAATCTGTGCTCATGGTTTCCACCTCCTTTCTTCCCATTGAATCCTCTATGTATTGTAACTTGGCTTCTATCCCAATAATTCCTCTAAACCTGCCTTAAATATTTCTCCAAGAACCTCCTTTTTGCCAGTTCAAGTTCTTATCTAACTTAGTCTCTTGGGCATTTAACGACACTGACTCTTTTGCAATCCCTTTCACAGTTTCTTTGACTTTAGTCACACATTTTCATTTTGTATCACTAATCATTTCTGCTCCTTCTCTTTTTTCAGATACTGCTATCTAACCCAAAGGCTTGAAAGTTGTCATTCCATAGAATTTTGCCCTTAGATTTTCCTCTCCTCAATTTTCACACTTTCCTTAAACAATTTCTTCCATGTTAGTTTTTTGAGCCATTATCCGCATTAAAATGACTTGAATATTGAATTGCCTATAAAAATTTTCATTTCACAGGATGCTCCAATCAAATTGTTCGAAGACAAATCCATTTCTCTCCTTCTATTTTCGTTCATTCATATTTCATTCAACAATTATTGATTGAACATCTTCAATATTTCAGGTATTATTTTAGGTGATATGAAAACAGTCATGAGCAAAAAAGTTGAAGTTCAAGTTCTAATAGAAGTGGGGCAGAAAGATTTTCTGATTAACTAGGAGATTAGAGTGTGATAAAGGAAAGATTGTAGGATGCACAAGTTTGAGAGGGAACATTTGGAGTTTGAATTTGTAGAGAATAACCTTGAAATGTTGATTAGACAACCAAGTACAGTAGAGGAGTCCCATAGGCAGTTAAATATGAGTTTAGTGTTCAGGGGAGAGATCTTACTTGTATATAATAAATAAGAGAGAAATCAGCACTTAGTTGTTAAGATTCATGGTACTGAATGAGAGTGTCAGGGAGGTGATTATAGATAGGGAATGTCAGATGTCTGAGTTCTTGGGCATACCAACACTTGGATGTTAAGGAGATAGGAATGGAACAGCAAAGGGCAGTGAAAGGTAAGAGAATCAAAAAAGAATGGTTTTCTGGGAGCCAAGTTAAGAAAGTGTTTCAAGAAAGAGAGAATGGGGGTCAATGTTGGAAATGCAATTAATATTCTGAGTAAGGTAAATTCTGAGCATTTCTATTTGTTGGAAGCAAGGAATTCACTGGTATCCACATCATATCTACATTAAGACTGGTTCAATGAGATGTGGAGATGCTAGTCCGTTTGGAGTAGGTTAAAGAAACAGTGGAAGAAAAAAAAAACCACCAATTGATGACCATCTTTTTCAGAATTTTGGTAATTAAATGGGTAGAGAAATAAAGTGTAATTAGAGGTATCTGTGGGGTAAAGGGAGTTATTTTGTTTTGTTTTTAAGATGTGTGAAGTAATGTAATGACTTAATGGTTAAGAGAATGATTAATAGGGAAAAAATAGAGATGCAGGAAAGAGAGGGCATTACAGGAAGGGTATTCTTGAGTAGGCAAGAGTGAGTGAGCACATAAGTGGAATGGTCAGCCATAGAAAGGAATATGAAATGCTCATTCACAGGAACAGGAGAAAACACCAAAAATGCAAGTGAGTTAGTGAATGCGATAGGGTGAGTTTGTGGAATT
Source organism: Ceratotherium simum simum (assembly GCF_057802395.1). Classification (NCBI taxonomy): domain Eukaryota; kingdom Metazoa; phylum Chordata; class Mammalia; order Perissodactyla; family Rhinocerotidae; genus Ceratotherium; species Ceratotherium simum. The sequence goes on from NC_141926.1 coordinate 17,740,554, forward strand.
TCACTTCTGAGTTCACCTATTTCACCAGGAGACCAGATACAATGTTATCATTTGAGCACGTTAGTGGGAAACAGGGAGGAGGGAAAGAAGGCTAGAGGAGAGAAGTTGTCCATTAGTCATTTAGGAAGTAAGGGATTCTGAGTGAATGAAATAGGGGAATGTCACAGGATTGCCCTGAAATCCTTAGGACACTCTTGAGATTAATGGTCATGAATTAACGTGAGTCCGGTTGGCATTGTAGTTTTCAGCAATCGGCATAAGTTAGATTTAACGAGGGTTTTGACTTTTTTCCCAAGAAAACATAATGAAGACGGAGTTTGGCAAATCAGTGGAGGGTGTATAAAAGGAAGTGATTACAATGAAATCTGGGCTCAGTAAGAAGGAAAATTAAATGAGGAAGATATGAAGAGTTAGGAAAAGATTTGAGGATCATCACTAAAGAACATTAGAGATGAGGTAACCTGGGATATACTGAGAAATAAAGGAGGCGACAATTGGAGAGTAGACTGTTGAGTCTGACATTATGGTGTAGTTTTTGGTGATGATATATTCTAGGCCTATCATGAGACATGAGAGTGAGAGTGGAGTTAGAGTGGAGGACAAAGTGATTATAGAAGAGGAAATCAAAGAACTGAGAGCCTCAGAGAATAAAAGAATTTTCTAAGTGGAAATTAATAGTAAACAGAATTATTAAATGAATCACGCTGAAAAGCTTGGAAATAAAGCAGGCAGAGAGATCTTCATGGAATGAGGGATAATGTGAACCAAAATCTGTAAACAATGAGAGCAAAGAGTTGCAGTAGGTGATATAGAGTGGTATATGAATATAGGTGATATATGAGTTTCAAAGGTGGGAATTTTGGAGGAAGAAGGGAGTGACAAAAGAGTGGAAGATACTATCAAGAGCAAATAGGACACTTATGTAGCTATGGACACTACGTCCAGTCTTAAAAAGACTGTGAGAGAAAAAAGAAATAACTGTAAGAAAAACATTTCCACAGAATGGAGAAAGATTTCAATTGGAGCAAGAAGGTGAAGAGAATGCTCGATAAAAGCTTGAGGAGGTAAAGGGCTGCTTAGACTGGCCATCAGGAGGGCCTAGTGCTTCGGATTCAAAGTGGTCCATATCCATGTGTAACGGAGAAGACTCCAGGTAACAAGGAATCTGGGAATCTTGAGCTTCTTGTAGCACTGATCTAAATAGAAAATAAGATCATGATGGAATTAATCTTTTAAATTTTTTAAAAGACTATAGTAGTGAAGCTGTGTGTTTGGGGGTAGGAAGAAGTGGGATTTCACTAGAAATACCCAGAGGTCTGGGACCCTACCCAATTGTGTCAATGCTTGAGATAAAAAAAAAAGAAAGAAAGAAAAGAAAAGCAATGAATAAAACCTTCCTTCACATTAAGACAACTTCCTTCTAAAAATATTTGCACCCATCCAAGCATCCCCATCCTAGTCCACGTTCTTATCCTATTAGCCTAGATTCTTCTAGTTGCCTCTTTGGCTTGATCTTCCTTTGGGTCCTAGCACAATGTTCTCTGCTCCCCCTAAACCAATCTCTCCTTCATAGCGTTAAAGACAAATTTTCTAATCTGAAAATTGATCACTTCCATTCTCAAGTTCAAAATTCTCATTGGTTAAAAACCTAAACACCTTTCGCAGTATTCAAAGCATTTTGTAATCTGTCCTAGACCCTCTTTCACTCAAGTTAACCATTTTTCAGTTCTAACTTGCTGTGGTTCTTTGAACCGCACGCGTACGTATCCCATCCTCTTGCAATCCCTTCTGTTTGTTTCCCTATGAAGATACATCTGATTCATACATCTATTCTCAAGCAAGGGTCACTCCTCTGTATGGTCATGTGCAATTATTCAAAGCTGACTTAATTGCCCCTCCATCCCCATCCCCACCCCGGTGCTCCTGGGCAGGAATTCTCTCTACTTCTTCTAATTTTCCACAGGCATAACTCCATTAGGCTCCTTCAGGGGAGATTTCATTTGTTTTTTCTTCTATTTCCTGGTTCAAAAAGCAATGCCTGTCGAGTGGAAGGCTTTCAGTAAACATTTTTAGGTAAATGGTGTACACAAAAAACAGGGTAACTTTAAACATCACCATGGGCTTCATGCAAATATAGATTTTTATTTTTTCAGAAGGAAATATATGAATAAGGAAAAAACAATAAAAACCTGTTTAGGGTGTTCCAAGAAACTTTGTTTTAAGGTGAAACTGAACAAGCCACTATTTTTAAAGTGGAGATAAATATTACTCCACCATCGCAGAACCTTTTAATTGATTCCACGTCTACCATCATCAACATGGAAGAGAGATTTGTCCCTATTGTTGGGGATTGATTTTCCTTTGAGATCTTTATGCTTTATGTTAATTCAGTATTTGGTATTGAGGGAAAGCAGCTCACGATAGGAACAGTGAATCACTCTATTGGTCTCTTCTCTAGGGATTGGGAGGTTAACCTGCGTAAAAGTGGATGATTCCTAAAACCGTTTGTTTGTATAATTTTCTATGATTGAATTGGAACATTTCTTCCCAGTTTGTCTTCTATTTTCTAAAGAAAGATATAGAGATAAATGAATGGACTGAAGTGACTTTTCTATGAATTCTGCAAGGTGTCTTTTGTAACAGAAGGTGCAGACTTCTTATCTTCCAGAAGATGACGCCTTTGACTGAGTTATTTTATAAAGTAGAGACACTCACAAGATTAAGAAATATGGATAGAATTTGTAGTTAGGTTATGAGTGTCACTTGATGACTTAGAGTGTCATAGATATTCTCATTACTTCCTTAACATTCATAACACTGTCTCTTGATAGTGACACTTTTTTTATTCAGGTGTTCACACATCTTCCCAAAGCCTGTGTTTTATGGCAGAGCAAGAGTGCCAGAGCTGAGCCAACTGCATATTACTAACCAGTAGCCGCTGGACTTTATCAAAGCAAAGGAGATGAAGAAGACATTTCTAGAACAGCATGCTCTGTTTTTGTACCTTTTGAGGTTATGCAAAGGATAAATGTAAATCCTGCTGTGGTTATTTTGTCTTGCAGGGAAGGAAACGAGTCTTAGGCTAAGGCTCAATGTGAAAAGTAGAGTAGACTAACTAAAGAATTCTGATTCCCAATGAGATATCAAAGCAACAAAATCAAACAAAACACGAGCCTTTGAACTCTCCTGGTAGATGGGCCATCAGTCCACTTCATTATTTAAACTAATTTGAGTTACGGTTCCCATTATTTCAAATTTAAAGAATCCTAAGAATTATATAGAACATTCTTATAAATTGCTACTGTGGCTTTCTGTAGGCAGTTTCTTCTGTGGTGTGTTTGGAATGGCAATGAAGAATACTCGTTTCCAAAAAGAACCTTCCCCTATTTGATCAAAGTACGGAAATTCCATGAAGGCATTAAATGTTTTGATGGGTCCTATGGTGAAAGCAGAGAGCGATCCTAAGAGAATGAAGACAAAGGACTGGTATGTTTTGGTGGATGGGATTTGAAATCTAAAAAGCCTTGAGTTTCACCAAATTCTCTACAGGATTGGACAACAGGGATCTGGGCTGTGGCTGGCAAAGATTGCTGCTGGGGCCTCCAGGGAGGTTTGAATGAAAAGGATATGTGGGTGTCAACTAACCCAGATTGTGTTTACCTCAAAAAAAAGCCCATATACTAATACTCAATGCTTTAAGCTGATACAGGTAGGTGGAGAACAGAAATAGAATATGACAATACAAAATATTTGCACTAACGTTATTTTTTTTAAGTGTTCATACTCTTTTAGAGCATGGAATTTTTGAAGGTAAATTGGTATCTTTGTTTCTAGTGAAACAGAACACATATTAGGTTTTAGCAACATTGAAAAAAATGGATGGAAGCAGGTAATTAAAGAAGAAATCCTCAAAATACCCTTGCCTACCTTTTTTGAAAGCTCTCATTATTAGTTACAATTGTGAGTTCCAGTGGAGACTGAGTCAGATTTGGAATTTGGCTCTTTTTTTAAGTCCCTTGGGTTGTTCGAGTATAATTTAGGGTGAGACCAGACTAGTGAACTTTTGTCTCCATAAAAGAGTGTTGTTTATGACTTGATCAGCTCATTAACTGCTTCCTTATTTCAACCAATAAATTTTCACAGCATCCACCCACCTAAATGAAAGCTTAAACTTCATGACAAGGTCAGGTTGCTAATGTCACACGCAAGCTTGTCACAAATCAGGATAAACACTAAATGACCCATGAGCACAGGATTTGAGTCACACTTTATTTTTTAACTTTATATGGAAAGTTGTATTCAGCAGTTCCCTTTGAATTTGTTTATTTTTCATGCTGGTGCTTGGAAAGAAATCAAAAATGAACTTACCAATAAAATTTTTTCCATCTATTAAATATAGTGAGGAAATAGATATGTAATAGATGAAACCAAAGTTCTTAAATCCAACTCTCCTGGCACAACACATTTAAAAAATATATATATACATTCTGTTTAAACACATGTTTAATGCTAAGGAAGGTGCACAAATATTTTATTTTATGGATTTTTATATAAAATACCAGGTGTCTTTAAATAATTCACATTAGTACTTTATTGATTGTGATTAATTATTTACGTACAATGATAAAAAATTTTTAACATACCATAAAACCTGATCCAATGTGTCAGTATTTCCTAAGCTGATGAAAATATGAATTTCTTAAATAAAGGCTCAAGTATAATTACACACTTTTTGGCTAAATAAATATGTCCTTGGAAATTTCAAGTGTTTTTTCATTCAATTTCAATTATTAATTAATCAGAATATATTCCATGCCAAAATGTTAAATTCTGATATCATATTGTGTTAAAGTAGGGTGCGTCCAGAGTAGTGAGAGGCAAACTCTTTCTGCAAAGGGCATTATAATGAATATTCTAGCTCTGTGGCCCATAAGTTCTCTGTTGCAACTAAACTCTGTTATTCGAGCCTTGAAAGCAGCCATGGATAATATGTAAATAAATGGAGTGGCTGTGATCCAATAAAGCTTTATCTACAGAAACAGGCTGTGAGCTGGATTTAGTCCACAAGCCATGGTTTTGTTGACCTCTGATCTAGATATATAAAATATATCATTTCCTAAATTCCTAATTGGACAAACGTAGTCAGTCTGCCTTCAGTTCAACATAATTATGTATTACATTTTCCAATAATCTACAGATATATATAACTATAATTGTCTAATATCTCTCAAAAAGAAAAGTAATACTACAAAGGCTAATCAAAATGACCCCATGATCATCAAATAAAATTAATCATGTCACTTATTTAGGACTAAACATATGAAGAAATGAAAAAAAAAATATTTTAGTAGATTCATGAAATCCATCTTTATAATATTTTATATTTTGGTAAAAATTCTATTTATAATCAATTTTTCATGACATTTCATTTGATATTTTGAGCAATTCCAGGATAGCACATATTAGCATAAGAAATGTTAATGCAACAAATATGGATATATTTTAGGTTTCATTTTAAAAAGTCTTTGTCTACATGACTATCATGAAGTTTTAACTTTAGTGTTAAATTTAATCAATATTATTATTAGTGTCGATTTGTATAAAAACTGCTATAATGGAAATATCTTAAAGTATGTATTAATACCTTGTTATCTTCTCTATCACATTTGCCATCAAAACTGATAACATTAAAAAGGAAGGGTGTTCTACAGTTAGTTCCTGTCTATAAAGAGCTTGGAAGTTGTCACTCCATTGTTACAATAAGAAAAAGCTGAATACACTGAAAACCAATGACTTTTCTAGGACTTATCAGAGAACTAAGATTACAGCAAAACACCACCCTGTAATCTGTAAGAGACAGCAAATTTGAGTCACAGCAAAGATCTCCTAATATGGGGAAGATGCTGCTAAAGCCATAAACTGGTAGGAACACTTGAATGGGAATTTTGGCAAATGCTAGAAGCTGACTGTAGACAGCAGGAGAATGAGAAACTCCTGTGGGCCACAGTCTTGGGAGCTCCCCACACTTTCATAGGTTCTATTTCCAGAAAGCTCACCAGGTTCTTATACTGAAGAGTTAAGAAATATTGCATGTGGCTCCAGCAGGGAGAAGGGATAAGAGCCATTAGACATACACCTAGAATGTTCTTCATAACAAAGGCCTACTCTCAATGGAAAAGGATTTACCAGAGCCTTATCCACCTAAAGGAATGACACTTGCCCCACTCCAGCCCCATTTAGCCTTCCTATTTTCATCTAAAGGAGGAAAAAAGCTAAGAAACACATGTGAAAGTCACGGTTCAAGGTTACAGGCCAAGTGAAATACTGAGATTTAAACATAAGATTATAGAACAATTCCCTTACTTCACATCCTACCAGAACACCAATAGGGTTCCAGGTTAATAATAGCGGATTACAGAGGCAAGGGCTGCAAGACACAGACTCTATCAAAGAAAGAGCTCTTAGCAAACCCCAAAAACAACAGGGGAGAAAAATCTAAGACACTGGAGGAATTTTAAGCTTCTAGCACCTACGCCTATGGTAAACATTTAACAAGCAGAATACAGGCCAGATTAAGATAAACCATACACCAAAGACCCATTTACTCAATACATCATGTCCAAATTTCAAAAAAAAATTACAAAGCATGCTAAAAGGCAAAAAAACAAAAACAAAAACAAAACACAGTCTGAAGAGATAAGGGAAACTTCAGAAATAGATATGAAACAGATGTTGAAATTATTAGGGAGGGAATTTAAAACAGCTATGATTAACACGTTATAAACTCTAATGGAAAAAATTGACAACATAGAAGAACAGATGAGTAATGTAAGCAAACAGATGGAAACACTAAGAAAGAATTAAGAGGAAATGCTGGAAATAAAAAACACTGCAACAGGTATGAAGAATGCCTTTGATCATCTCATCAATAGACTGGACACAGCTGAGGAAAGAATCAGTGAGCTGGAATATATGACAACAGAAACTTCCCAAACTGAAATGCAGGGAGAAAAAGGAATGGAAAAAAAAAAGATGAGACAGAACATCTAAGAGCAATGGGACAATTTCAAAAGACGTGATGTGTGTTTAATTAGAATACCAGAAGGAGAAGAAATAGAACGGAATGGGAGAAATATTTGAAATAAAAATGGCCAAGTGTTTCCCAAACTTAATGACAAGAATGAAACAATGGATCCAGGAAGCTCAGAATATATCAAGCAGGCTAAATGTATTCTAAATGTATATCTACACCAGGCATAATGTATTCAAACTGGAGAAAATCAAGACAAAGATAAAATCTTGAAAGAAGCCAGAGAAAAATAACACCTTACCTATAGAGGAACGGGGATAAGAATTCTATTGGATTTCTCATCAGAAAACACACAAGAGAAGAGTGGAATAAAAAATTTAATATATTTAAAGAAAAAAGCTACCAGCTCAGAATTCTTTATCCAGTAAAAATATACTTCAGAAGTAAAGGAGAAATAAAGACTTTCTCAGAAAAACAAAACTTAGGGAATTCATAGTCAACAGATCTGTCCTAAAGAAATGTCAAAAGAAAATTCTTCAGAGAGAATGCAAAGCATATAGGTCAGATACTCAAATCTGTATAAAGAAAGGAAGAATGTCAAAAATGAATAAATGAGAGTAAAATGTTTTATTTTTTTCTTATTCTTAATGATATAAAAATAACTATTTAAAATAATAATAGGAACAATGTGTTTCATGATTATAGCATATGGATAAGTCTAGGAGTTCAAGACGAAGGAGGGAGTGGTGTTTAGGTAAAGCACAAGTGTAATTATTCTGTGTGGTACCATAATGGCGGATACACAACACTATGCATTTTTAAGACCCATAGGAGTTTACAGAACAAGGGTGAACCTTAATGTTTGCAAATTTTAAAAATGGTTTAGGAGATCATAGGATCCCAGGATGGAATGTAGACAGTGACAAAATAATCTAATTATATTATGAATCTGTGGAACAACCTCACTGAGTGGGTGAGAGGGAACAATGCTGACCTAAGTAACTTTGGAAATGAATGGAAACTATAAAACTAAAGGCAAGAGGAGCTGTATATATGCTCTATAATCTAGTTGATAAAGTTGTTTCCCAATGTGGTATGCATTAGAAATTATGAAATCACTGTACACTTATATTAGAATTGAACAATTAAGTAAATGGTTGGGGATCGTGGAATCCAGATTTTTCTTTGTTGGAGTGGGAGGTTACACATAGACAAGGGAAGGAGGCTAGAATGATCCATTTGGTAATGGATCACATTTGACTATAGCAGTATGAACTCATGTTTAGGTTAATGTAGATATAAATATCTACATGTAGAAATATTTATAGATATGTGTATATACACAGGTTAGTATATACACATATATTTCCCTGTACTATCTACTGAGAGGACCTAGAAACAAAGACACCCCAGTAGCAACAAGCACACCTAGCTGTCAGATCTTCATTTCTAATACTAATCTCCAATAAGAGAAACAAGACTCCTTAGATAAATGGCTAATTTTAGGATTAGAGCAGGAAATATACAAGATCAACCTGAAGTATTTTGTGTTTCCAGAAAGTATAAAAGTATTCAACATACACACACATCCCACAATGATGTGGATTTGTTGGGACACAGGAGCCAACTGAAAGAGCTGCCAATGGCCAGAGCTAGATCAATTTGAACCACAAATAAATAAAGTAGCATGAGATTACGACCCAAAGTATAAAGTAAATATCCACGAGTCCATAGTGTTATAAATAAATGACCAAATAAATAAACGGGAGAGAAGAGACGAATCTCTCATACTGAAGAATTTCAAATAATTTATGTGGTTACACCACCCTCGAGGAAGTGTAGCACAATACCCCACTTCTTAAGTATGGACTACACATAGTGACTTCCTTCCAAACGTTACACTATGGAAAGAGGGGGGGTAACTTTATAATGGATACACGTGACAAGTACCACCTCAGCCAGGTGATCAAGAGCAATATCAACACTGATAAGTTATATTGATAGCATGTACCCTTGATGTGTTGTGATGACAACAGCACTTTACCTCTTGATCTTCCTCTGAGAAGCCCATAACCACAGTCTCACCATGAGAAAAATATCAAATTCCATTAAAGGTGTATCCTACAGCATACCTGGCCAGTACTCTCAAAACTGTCAAGATCACCAAAAACAAAGGAAGTCTGAAAAATTGTCACAGTCAACAGAATCCTAAATGTAATGTGGTACCCTGGATGGGATCCTGGCACAGATAAAGGACATCAAATAAAAGTTAAGAAAATATGAATAAAGTATAGATTTTAGTTAATGATTATGTATCAATATTGGTTTATCAATGTTAAGAAACGTCATACTAGTGTAAGATATTAATAATAGGGAAACGTGTCTGTGGGATTATGAGAAGTTTACATTATCTTTAAAATTTTTCTGTAAATCTAAAACAATTCTAAAAAATAAAATGTATTATAAAAAGTGTTAAATTATATCCTTCATCCTTAAACTAAGATTTAAGACTTTGTTTAAAATTTCAAGTCAGTTGGCCTTTATAAATATATATATTCAGTGTCATTTCTTAACCCTTCAAACTTGGCAGTTGTGCCTATCATTGATGCTCAGTTTAACATTTTCCTCTTCTATGTAACTTATCACCTAATTAAAATAAAATGAGTCCCAAAACTTAAAGTTTCCATCAAAATGCTAGTTAATGATATTGACAAGTGTTTCTCAGTATGCAAATAACCTTCCAAATGTCACTAACTTTCTCCAAACAAAAACTAAGGATTTTTATTATTAAACATAAATCGCATTCTTATGTTGCTCTCTGAACTACATGAATATATGTCATGTTTATTTCTGTTCTTAAAAGTTAGGCTGAGTGCTGTTTTTATGTATGCCAGTTAAAACTCCTGGTCTCACAGAGTAGACATAGTTTTTCTATAAAAATCAGACCAGTAGTAGTGAAAAACAGCTCTGTTTAATATAGCAATAAATGTTTTTCAGTGGCTTTCTTTGTGTCTTACAATATTACTTGCTATTTTAATGGTCTAATGAAGCAACCACTAGATTCCTCACATTTGGAGATGATAGGACAGAAGGGAGCAAAAGAGGAACCTTGACCTTCTCGCCAAATCCTTGTTCTTGGGGAAATGTACCAAGTTGTTTTCTCGTTGTTGGTGGTGGTGGTGATGGTAGTGATTGTGTGGTGGTTATTGGTGGATATTGGTAGTGTTGTTGGTGCCAGGGTTGGTAGTGGTGGTGGTATAATTAAAAATATACAACAAAACATGCAAAATTCCTACAAATTCTTATAGTATGTCTTCTAAAAATCACTGAGGGACTGACGTTAGGTCTCAGAAGATGATTATTGAGCCTAGCTAAATTGCAAGCTTGGGCTCTGGAAATTCTTTCACACCCGTGCACTGCTCTCAGTGGCCTTGACCAATAATGGCCAACATAATCATATAATACAGGGTTCATGTGTTCACATTGTCCAGGGATTCCTCTAGCACCATTCGGGTCTTTGCCTTACTACTCCAGTGCAAGACATTAGGGAGGAAAAATAAAGCATGCTACAATTTCCTTTAAACACATTTACAGTTATATTTTTAAGCTCAGCATGTGTATCTTGGAGGAAAGAAAGAGAACTAGGCCACTCAGATGGTTGTCGAAAATGAAATTCCTTTTAGTCTGAAGTGTTTCGCCAGACCGTCATTTACTTGCAGGTGTGCGGTACCACAAAATTCACAAACATTTGGTTAAATAAATATAGGGAAGCCCATTTGGCAATGTTAAAGCTCTTCTACATCTAATGAGGAGGTAGTAAGAGAAGGTCACTGCAAGACATGAAATTTAAATGGTAAATACAATGATAAAATGAAGTATGAACAAAAACAAAAGTTGGGACCAAAATTAAGGACCTAAACTTTTGAAAATCAAAATACCATTTAAGCATATAAATGCTCTGAGTCTTCCTTACTCCAACAGTAGAATTATTCACTCTCAAATATGGATAACCTTAGGACACTTTTGAGGATGTTTTCCTGTGTATTTCTAGCATCTTATGATTTAAAGTAAGCTAGAAATAATAGACAATTGATAGTAACTGATTCTTTTACTTGTTGTAATTTATTTACCATCGTATAAAGTACATTTTATACATTACACTACATTTTTATTTATTTATCAAATATTTAATGAATACTAACCATATGTAACTATATCCTGGAAATATGTCGCAGAGGGCTCTGACTTACAGTAGTTTCTTATAAGTAATGGCCAAGTTTTAGAGTCTGACAGTTTCACATCCTAGACCCACCATTTACAAGCCTGTGTGGTCTTGGGCAATTTGTTTATCTTTTCTGGGTCTCACTTTCCTGATCTGTAAAATAATCCTATTATGCTTACTCTATTAACTTGTTGGGAATCAAATGATATAACTAAGGAAGCTATTAAGACATATAGAACATGATATATACTTTAAAAACGCCTATTCCTTCACCAAAAAAGAAAACCAAAGGGAATTTTAAAATAAACTGCAATCGTTGTATGTAAATCACTGAGGTTTTTATTCTAAAATTCAAGTCTGTTAATGTTACCAGTATGATAAATACCTTTGTGTGGCGACTTCCTCATTTACTGGATAGGGTCCCAGTCCATGCTCTGAACATGGCCCACTTCACCTTCAGGGATTGGTCGGCACCCTTTAATTCAATTGCATTGAAATGTTGATAAGGGTTTGGCTCTGTAAAGATGATGCCCTTCCCTTTTCCTCTGCGATAACTTTTACTCCCACTCATCTTTTGTTTGGCAAAAGCTCATTCTATAAGAGCCAGGTCTTGTGTGGTTCTTCACAAAAACTTTGCTTCCCTAATTTTTATTATCACTGTCCCTTGTGCATAGACATTTTAAGACTTGTTACACTAAAATGCCACCATTTTCCATATGCAAAATGAAGATAGTCTTAATTTCTACCTCAAAGTGTAGCTGTGAACATTAAATGAGAAAGATCTTACAAATTGGTTAGCAGAGTGCTTTTATGTGGTAAGTGTTCAACAAATATTAGCTAGCATTATTTGTGTCTATTTCACACTCATGTTGTATCTCTCATGCATAACATAATATGTCACACTGTACAACCTCTACAAATATTTGAAGAAGCGAAATATAGCAATTATTAATTTAATCATTAAAATTTAGCATGGAAAATAGCACATTTTACAAAGTCTGAATGAATTCCACAAATCTAAAAGTTAATTTATAGGTATTAATACAATATTTTAAAAATCAAATGGCTATTTTAAATATTTTGTATTAGTATTATTGGTCCCAAGTATATTTTTATGAATTTAGTCAGTGGAAATTCTGTAGCTATTAAAATATATTGTTTTTGCTAAGAGGTTTACAGACTCTTCTCAAAAATGGGCTTCAGATTGGATTTTGATGGCAGATTAAATACATACTTCTAGCTCAAAACTTCGATATGTCAGAAAATATTACACCTTAAATTATTCTACAATAGTGCTGAAAAACAAGAAACTGTGTCATGAACAAAGAAGAAACACTAAGAAGTTTCTGGAACATAAAAAGTAGATGGTAAAAGAGCAAAGAAATTGCACCCTGTAATCCTTCCAGGAAAGAGCTACTGGAAAGGTAAGAGCAGGTGGGGAGAAACCCAAGATCTCAAAGATGCTGGAGCAGGAGGGGTCTTGGCGCCATTCTCAGGGAAAGCAATTCAGGCAGTGCTTTGCTATTAGTTCAGCCTAGCCCCCTCCACCATCTCCAACATTCCTTCAATAGGAATTTACTGATTACTATAAAGACTAAGCATAATCTCTCTTTACCCAGGTCAATTTCCATGTTCTCTGAAAGTGTCCCATATACCCACATAAATACACATATACCTAATATTCTGTGAAAACATATTACACTATTTCACCAAAGATAAAAGATACATGCAATAGATTTCAAAGTGTTGGGCAAATTAATTCAGAGCCCCTCCGATATCACAGAATTACATTACTGTCCAAAGCTAGCCATGTTGACTAATCTATGGCTTACATCATTACTTGTGAAATAAAGATAGTCAAACTATGCTATTCTACTAGACCTTTGTTTTGTTTTGTTTTTTTCTGAGGAAGATTAGCCCTGAGCTAACATCTGTGCCAATCTTCCTCTATTTTGTATGTGGGACACCGCCACAGCATGGCTGGTGAGTGGAATAGGTCCGCACCTGGAATCCAAACCCGAGAACCCCGGGCCACTGAAGCTGAGCGTACAGAGCTTTAACCACTTGGCCACGGGGCCGGGCCCTTGTTTGTTTGTTTTTAACAAAGAAAATCTATTATGCTGTGGAAACAATTTTTAAAAAATTTTTAAACTATAAGCAAGTTATTGACAGAGAATCAGAATTTCCATCCCACTCTGAGAATTTCATGCTGAAAATTATAACTTTATCTGAGCTGGGCTATTAACATACACCTGAGGTACCCTCTAAAATGCATTAACATTTTATACAAAGGCAAAATATTTTAAACAATCTAATCTAACAGTAAAGCATTGATGAAACCAAATAATAGTTCTAATCTACAATGATATATTACTCACCAAGATTAAAAGCTTCTATAGTTTGGTGGATTTAAAAATCCTATAAAATCTCTGGCAGAACAGGAAGAAGTGAGGCCCCAGGCCCCAGATAACCTGTTTTATAGTTGTAACAGGGCATTTTCGATGTAGTCTTAATTTGGACTTTAGTTTCTTGAAGACAGGAGTAAAAATCTCAGAAATATCCAGTGCAAGGACAATGACCAGAGCTAATGAAGTTATTAAAAAGAGATGCTGGGAAACTTCAAAACAAGCAGAGCTCTTTGGCTGTTCAAGTGGCACAGTGTTTGGAAAAGGGCCGTCTCCTCTTCCTTTGTGCAGAGTCTAGCAACAATGTGGGGAATTGGGTATTTGCGCTACAGCTATAGAATACAGGCGATCACATAATAGATGGTGGCATCTGTAACAGCTTCATGGGATCCCTAGCAGGAGAGATAGAGAAAAGAACAGTGGACATTTCGTGGTGATGGTATTTGTATCAGTCAAGACAGGTAAGATTTGCTGCAATAATAAAAACATTCCCCAATCTCAGTCAGTTAACACAGCAAAGTGTATTCCTTACAGACCCTAAATATTCATATTGTTTTACAAGAGAGACTCTCTTTAGCTGGTTGATTCAAGGCCCAGGATGATGGAAGCTTCATTTTGACAGGTGTTTCCATAATCTCCGGAGCACTGGGGAAGGGAGACAGCTTGATGAATGGCCCACGGGCTCACTGTTACTCCCAGACGCAGTAACATGTCACTTCTGCTCATATTTCATTGACCAAATCAAGTCAAATGGACACCACTCCCTTCTCTAGGGACAAAATATTGCAATACTTTCATATGCCTGAAAGACAGAGATATGGACAGTTTTGGCAAATATAAATTGTTGCTTCCAGTTTTTCCCAGTGGCTAAGAGTCTCGGTTTTGGTGCATGTCAAACAACCACTTTGGATCCCAGAAATAAATGAGGAGACACTTTGATCACTTGTGTTACATCTGTTCAAATTCGTGGGTCTCCTGTCAACCTTATCTAGTAACACAACGAAGTGTGTAGTCAAAAGTTAGCAAGACTTGCAATTTTTGCATTTCATTTGCTTTTAAGGTTATTTTTGAGTTAAAGTACTATAGAAAAAAATACAAGTGTAATTGGAGACTATTTTAGGAAATAAAGATGTTTACATTATTGTGTTAGCGGAAAAAATTGTGATGCAAATCATTGTACATAGCATAATTATACTTTTGTAACAATACTGTCTTAATCAAGATCCCAATAGAAAACAGATGATATATTTGTTGTAAATGAGAGAGAGAGAGGGTGCGAGAGAGAAGAAGTTAACTTTGATCCAGTTTAGCAGAATCTTAAACTAGTTCTTTATTTCATTCACACTAAATTAGCAGAATCCATGACCAAAGATTGAGATCTCAGACATTAGGTGTGAGGTGATCAAGGAGAATGTCATTCATGAAAAGTTCTTTTAGAAGAGATTACTGGGCCGGCCCGTGGCTTAGCGGTTAAGTGCGCGCGCTTGGCTGCTGGCGGCCCGGGTTCAGATCCCAGGAGCGCACCAACTCACCGCTTCCCCGGCCACACTGAGGCCACGTCCCACATACAGCAACTAGAAGGATGTGCAACTATGACATACAACTATCTACTGGGGCTTTGGGGGAAAAAATAAATAAATAAAATTATAAAAAAAAAAAGAAGTGATTACTATTACTAAATATGTGAGAAGGGACTTATGATTGCATCTCATTGCTGGGGTCTAGAAATACAACCACTGAAAAATACAGATCTAGTCACCAAAATTAATATAACATATTCACAGAGTATTCTGGAGGCAGAACATATATTGTTTAACTTTACAAGGTCCATATTTAAAGCCTCAAAGTTGCTCTTAGGAAGGAAGCCTGTGAAACAAATCAGAGTTTCTCAATCCTAAAATTCCCCTTTTTCTGTTCATCTCCACAGCACAATGTGAGAAGGAGGGTGTATTGCCAATGGAGTGCCCGTTTCCTGGGCGTGACCCTGTAGAAACCATAAATCAATCCTGGAAGCAACTGGACACCTATATTGAAACAATCTGGAAAACAGTCTGAATTTCCCCTATTGTATCCTACCTCAGGCCAGAGGTACACTGAATGATGAAATATTTTGGACATTCAACAATTCCTTAATATAAATATAAATGTAATGAAGTCCATATCTCACAGTTACTGTGTATTGACTATATTTTGACTTTTATTGCTTTTGTTGTTCTTGTTCTATTAATGCTGTTTTAGATTATGTACTTTCTTTCTTGGAAATAGGAGGAGAGTTTAGGTTGATTTCACCTATTAGCCTGAGTATGACTCGTGTTTGTATCAGGAGGTTTTCCAATGCATGATTATTGTGGAAAATTTTATGAAACTGTAATACTTTCTGGGAACTAATTGGCTGTTACCACAATTTCTATATTTTCATAACCAGTGTCTGAGTATTTTGATATTATTATTTGGACGGAAAATGATGCAAAGAATATTAAATATTTCTTTCTTTTGCTTAAATAACTGCCAGATATTAAGCAACGGTTAGAGTGTACTTCCTTTGAGAAAAAAAACATGAGTGTTCAAGTAATCTGTACCACAAAAGGAAGAATATTAGCTCCATCACACCCTTAAGCAAACAAATCTGAAGCTCAAATTTATTTTAGCAAAGAACTACAATTTGGAGGCAATACAGATCTTCCCACTTTGTACTATTGCAATATGCAAAAGATATGCATTTCTAATATGTTTCAATGCTATAATTGCCATTTGGTTTTATAGAAACACTTGTTAGAGAAGTACTTGGAAGGACTCATTTTCTCAGAATATATTATAAAAGTAAATTTCCACAATATAACAGCTAGACACCGAGTCCAAAAAGTTGAAAAGTCAAATCCCTCAGTAGAGGCCATCAAAAGTTTATCCAAATGAAAAATTGTAGATTTGGCTGAATCACCCTCTTACCTTCGTGGAATAATCACTTAAGAGGAAAAACTCCCTGGATGCCTCAAAGGATTTTGAAAAGATCTTTCCCCCCCAAAATTGTTTTAGACTCTGAAACAGAAAATCAAGCTCACCACACTATCTCACACACCCTAACAGGAACCATATTGTAGCCAATGGTTACACCCTTTTCCCCTACTCTCTGAAGCTTTGGAAATGGATTCCAGGGCTCTGAATATATTGGCTTTCTTCCTTAAAAACTCAAAAGGAATCTTTCATTTCCTAAGGACATATCATGTATCTACTAAACAAGAAAAGATCATTGAAGACAACTCCATTTCCTAAATATCAATCAAAAATGCATGCAGAAGTCATAAAAACAACAGAAGACTCCAGAAAGATGATGTTCCACTGGTAACCACTGAAAACTCATGCCTGTGACTTATGCGGTGGCTGTCTGCTGGAGCTTACATGAGGCGATGAGCAATGGAAAAGTGTAAGCTTGTTTGTTCCCAGGGCTTCTGTAACTGTTTTCAGATTGGTGTTGGTGAAAAGTTCAAAAAATGGACCCTCTTAAAAATTGCTCTGGGGCCGGCCCCGTGGCTCAGCGGTTAAGTGCACGCACTCCGCTGCTGGCAGCCCAGGTTCGGATCCCGGGTGCGCACAGACGCACCGCTTCTCCAGCCATGCTGAGGCCGCGTCCCACATACAGCAACTAGAGGGATGTGAAGCTATGACATACAACTATCTACTGGGGCTTTGGGGGGAAAAATAAATAAATAAAATCTTTAAAAAAAAAAAAAATTGCTCTGCCATCAACTTGGGCTTGAAATGTAGCCACTCTAGAGTGTTTCGTAGAAAACATGATAATCTATATAGTGGATAACATACATGAAAAAACATATCATGACATTTGAAACACAGAGCAGGTTTAACATTCTGTGCCAGAGTCTCACTGATACATCCGCATAGAGACATCAGCTTCTTTCCAATGTGAGCCGTTGATGAGAAGGTTTATGGAACAAAAATAAGCCTTAAGCACTGGGCAGTATCAGGGGAGAACGAATCTCAATAAGAGTCCTTCAGGGGCAACGGAAGAATTCAGTAGGTGGAAAATAGCAGTGGAAGGAGCCAGAGACATTATTATCTTAAGATATAGCATATAGCATAGCCATAAGATTGAGTTAGAAATATTTTATTCAGAGTTTTTGTTCTAATGGATTGATAGGTAGAAATCTGGAATTATAGACTAGCCTTATTATCTTGCCTTGAGGAAATATCCGGAATGGAAGCCTGCGCTTATATATTCCCACCTATTAATTCATCCTTTCATCAACATTATGATAGGAGGAGACAGAAAATTAAAAAAAATGAATGAGCAAAGTGTCAGAGAGTGACTGGTTCTATACAAAAAAAAAAAAAAAATTAAGCTGGAGCAAAGTGACATTGGACAAATTGGTGTATAGTTTATGTTAGGTAGACAGAACTCCTAGGAGTTGACAGCTGATCTGAATCTATGGGACAGCAAAAGAGTCACGTGACAATCACGAAACATGTATTTCAGGAAGGGGGAAACAAGGTGTAAGAGTTGGAATGAGCTTGGTTTATTCAGAAAGCAGTAAGAAGGACAGTGTGGGAGGCAGACAAGTGGCAGGGAGAAAAGTGAAAATGTTCTTTCAAAATCGTCATGAAAAATTGGGAGCATCGGCAGGCTTCTCACCATGATGCACTTAATCAACCAACCGACTACCACCATCAGCAACAGCAACAAAATCAAACTGTGTCCAAGATTGAAACGAATGAGCTGGATTCGAAACCATCTAGCAGAGAAGAAAGAAAGAAAATCAATAATTATTTGGTGAAAAAGCATTGGAATCCATTCAATTAAGCTAAAACTTATCATCTGGGCTAGTCAGAACTCTGGTTGAAGAACCAAAATCCTATCCTTTCTAATTTTCAGGTTTCTTATTTGGTTCAAAGATGATTAAGAAAAAAAAAAGTTTGATTATATCAGGATGAGCTCAGCTGAGTATCTGAATCTTGGAAAAGTGAATCAGCACATGCCTTAGGTCTGAACCTACACATTACGGGGTAGGTTGCTTAATATTTTCAGTTTATTTTGGGGTGAACAGACTGCCAGGGAGCTGAATTATTTTAACTATGCTTATAAATCATCTTTTAGCACACAAGAATGTCAAGTCCAATATCATAATGGTGCAGTAAGATGTAGGAGGATTCAAGAAAAATACATCTAAATACAATGTGCATACAGAAGTGCTGTCTTGACTGGCAAGGTGACGTTCACCTACCAAGATGCCCACAGAATTGAAATTACCCAAAAAGCACCTTTTGGACGTTGAAAGAGATGGGCAAATTCTTACCTAAGACTCTATGCAAATCACTGCACATTTCTTTATCAGACAGTTACGTATGTAATTTTCCTAGACTTATGGTGTTTTGGTGTTTTGAAAGGTATATTATTCCCTTGATAAAATAAGTAAGCTTCTTAACTCCTCAGAAACTTGAAAATGGCTGCATACATCTATTTTATGTTCAGTGTTTCTGCTAAGAAACAAAAATAAAAGTAAAATTCCCCAGAAAATTCTGGGCTGTACTATACACAAATTTTCATAATTGAAAGCACATTTAAAATTGTAAAGCAATATACTAATGTGGGTTTTTAGTATTATTGTGCTTAGCCTCATACAAATGATTTGTAATCACTAATTCTGCTCACCATGAAATCTTGTTTCACTCTGACCTTCATTATCTCTAATTCTTTGTTATAAAGGCCCCAGAATCTCGTGCTTCATTTTCCATAACTCCTTTGAGGTTTGCCCCTAAATATTTATTATTCTATTCAGATCACTTATATGACACACAGCTTTCTCTCTCTCTCTCTTCTTTTTTTTTTTGTGAGGAAGATTGTCCCTGAGCTAACATCTGTGCCAATATTCCTCTACTTTGTATATGGGATGCTGCCACAACATGGCTTGATGAGTGGTGTGTAGCTTCACATTCGGAATCCAAAGCCGTGGACCCCAGGACACTGAAGTGGAGCATGCAAATTTAACCACCACACCACCTGGCTGGCCCTGACATACATCTTTCTTAATTCCTAACTTAGAGGTTCTATTCTCACAATCGAAGACAAGTTTCCCAAAACATTAGCCTCATTATTTCCTGTTTCTAAAATGTCTATTGCATTCCGTGATTCTTTATAAATATTCCAATTTTACTATCTCTATCTTATGACAAGTTTTTTTGTCCATTTTTTCTAACATTCCTACCAATTAGTGGATTTAGGAACGTGACGGGCAGAATGGCTACCTAAAGATGTCCACTCCCTAAATCTGTGAATATGTTATGTTAAATGGCAAAAAAGTATATTTGCAGATGTAGTTATGATCAGTGACTTCTATGCAAAAGATTATCCTGGATTATCCAGATGGGTTCAGTTTAATCCCATGAGCTCTTAAAAGTAGATTACTTTCTCTGGCTGAAGGCAGAGAGATTCCAAGGATGAAGAGGATTTGATGCCCAGTTGCTGACTCTGAGATGTAGAGCCCACGTGCAAAGACCAGAGAGAGGCCACTAGAAGCTAAAAGCAGACTCTAGCTGATGGCCAGCAAGAAGACTAGGTTATAACTCTTGCTTCATTTAAAAAAAGACTCTCTTATATAGTAAAATCAGGAACTCTATCTTGGCTATAATTTTCTTGAATTAGTATTTAATTTTAACCTATTCATTTGTTCATTCATTTATTTAGCAATTATTTATTGAGCGTCTATTATATGGTAGTCACCATTCTAAATTCTGGGGATATAGTAAGGAGAAAAAATGACAAAGAAAACCCTCTCTTCATTGGAGTCACATTATAATTAGCAGGAAAGTATCTAATGAATGTTGCAGTGTAGCTCAAAAAGGTTATACATGTATATTTCTATATCTTTGACAATTTAGTTCTTTTCAAATTATTGTAATTTTTATATACCAATCTTTAAAAAATAACATTGCAAACCCATTCTATTTTTAAATTTGTTATTTAAAAACAAAGCAAACAAACATACACACATGAAAACTAACCCAGCCTATAGTAGGAACAACTTGCAAACTGCTTCACTTGAATGAGTAAATATTATTTTTTCCCATTTTACAGCTACAAAATGAGAGAGAGGGAAATGTTAAGTAACTTGCCTGAGGTCACTCAGTGAGGCTCAGCTGAGTCCGGGCTCTAACTCAGAAGTTCCCGATTCCCTGCGGTTGGGACACAAGTTCATAGCTGCTGGCTCACAGCAGTTTCCGGAACAGAACAGAGTTTTCCTGTAAGCCCTAGAGAGTTAGGCTGCCACATCAACATAAGTGCCTTCAGAAACCAGGCTACAGGGAAGGTCAGCAACCGTAAATTCTTATTGCTTTAACCTTTCCACTCACATTGAGGAATTCACAGCAAGGTAAGTCTTGCCAAAAGAAGAGAAGGAAGAAAGCTAACTCTAGAGGAAGTAGTACGGCCTAACTTCCATGAGTGAAAATTCAGAGTTCACAAAGCTTGGGAAAATTAATTTTTTCTGCAGTAGAAGTTGTGAAATTAAATTTAGCGTTTTTGGCAGTTTTCTGACAAATATTTTTGCTTTTTCATTAATCCCAAATGAAAAAGTACTAACTCCATGTTTAAATTAGAGCCAGACCAGTGAACGGCTGTGAATCTGTAGAGCTAAGAGTTCAGTGTGCTAGAGACTTAAATAGTTAAGCCTGGGAGTTTGAAGAAAAACCAACTTGGATTCAGGTACAAATAAATCAATTCCAAAGACTCTGGTGCACAAAATGCAGGGTTTCCTGTGTTGACGAAATGCCGTACACTTGGGTGGGCTCAAAAGCTGAGACAAAAACAAAATTAAGTGCTTTTAAATTGACTCAAACTGCTGGATTGCTGACATTCAACACATGAAAATAACGATACTGAATACTTAACGTTGCAAAAAAAAAAAACCGACGTCACAACATAAAAAACAAAGCATTCGTTGCAAAAAAACCTCAACGAAACATAAAAAACAAAACAAAAACCACACTCAGAGGACTCCATCCTGCAGGGACAACAGACTCACCAATTGCTACTCACGAATTGGCTACCGAGGAGGCATTAAGGGAAACAGCAAACATTTTCCAGGCAGAGATGAGTTCTTTAGTTTGCATCTGCTCCCCACCCCCAATCCTACTGTGCAATTGGACAGCCAACATACAGAGATTCATTTCCCAGATATTTAAATGCTTAAATATTTAAATTTAATGTGTATCTTCTATGTGCCCAGCACTGTTTTAGGTCCTGAGAAAACAGCAATGCACAAAAGAGGAGGAATACACCCCTGCCTTCATGGAATTTATATATAAATTGTATTTATAAACAGAGATTAGATAAAATGATGCAAATTATATCTATAAAGTGAGTTAGGTCAGTGACGTGTTCAGGATTTCTCTGTCAGAGACTCAGAGTTGGTGATTTGGTTACAGGAAGTGTTGAGCATGTATCTTGAAGCTATATGCGTCCAGTGACTTCAGGGCTCCACATAAATTGTAGGTTAGTTTGACTAGTTGTGGGAGGCAGTACTGGTGGAGATTATGGGGTGGCGGGGGTTAAAGACATCTAAGGCCTTCCCTGACTTTATCACAGAATATACTCAGTAGTTCCCTTGGCTGAGCATATTTAATATTTTAGACCATAAATTATATATTTTAGACCATCAGTTGTTAATTATAAGGGTTCCCTCTGTCGATTACATTGACAGAAGTACATCCTTTGGCCTATTACATCACTTGTTTCCTCTTGCTTTCGTAAAAACAGAAACATCGCTTTCTAGGAGAGTTAAAATAATATGACTAAAAATCTTGAGGTCACCATGCTTTCTTTCATCTGCTCTATGCAGTCATCAAGTCCTATCACCGGCTGCTTGCTTTTTCAGCTCTCACCACCCATATCACCTTCAGACTAAATGATTGCAAATAGCACCCTGATTCCAGGCCCCGTTCACTACATACCATCTTGTCTTACCAATCCTTCTTAAATACTGATCTTATCATTGAATGTCTCTGCTTAGAAAACCTCAATAGGGATTGTCTCAACAGTGATTATTTAATGCGTTGGATTTAAATTCTACTGCCTGGCACCAATCTATTAACCACACACTGCCCTTTGCATGTACACAGTCACTGCTTCAGCTGAGTCTTGCTCATCCTTTCACACCTACGTGAAATGTGTTTCACTACAGGGCTTTGCTCCCTCCCTCCACTCCCTCCCTTCTTCCTTCCCTTCTTTTCATTTCTCTCTCACTCTATTTCCACTTTCGCTGTTTCACTCTCTCTCTTTCTTCCTTCTTTCTTCCTTTCCTTTGCCTCTCCTTCTCTTTCTCTGCCTTTCTTTTATTCTCTCTTTCTTCTTTTTTCTCTGGCTGTCGCTCTTTTCTCTTCCTCTCTTCTTCTTTCTTCTCTCCCTCCTTTCCTTCCTCCTTCTTCCTTCCCTCCTTCCTTCCTCCTTCTTCCTTCCCTCCTTCCTTCCTTGCTCTCTTTTTTGTCTTCCTCATGGCCCGCCTCAGGTGCCAAGTCATTTAAATAGGCTTAACCTCAACTGTACTGATTAAAATAGAGGAAAAGAAAATTAATAACACTCGTTTTTACCTTTTTTGCTTGGGAAAGATCAAAACAATTGATAACACACAGTTGATGAGAGTACTAGAAACAGACAGTCACATAACAAGATTATAGGAGTGCTATGTAGTACAACCTATGTCAAGGACAATTTGGTAATAGCTATTGAAAGTGAAGATACACACGGCCTGTGGAAGAGCAATGCCATTCTTAGGAACTTATCTTACAAATGTACAATCACATGTGTGCAGTGATCATGGATATAATGGTTATTTATTGTAGAATTTGTTTCGTTTTGCATAACAAAGATTTGAGACAGCAAGTATTCATCAAAATAAACTGTTTAATTAATTTCACACATGCAATATGATGCGTTTATTTAAATAATTTAAAAAGATTATCTTTTTTTTTTTTCCTGTGAGGAAGATCAGCCCTGAGCTAACATTCGTGCTAATCTTCCTCTTTTTGCTGAGGAAAACCTGCTCTGAGCTAACATCTATTGCCAATCCTCCTCGTTTTTCTTCCCCAAAGCCTCCGTAGATAGTTGTATGTCATAGTTGCACATCCTTCTAGTTGCTGTATGTGGGACACGGCCTCAGCATGGCTGGAGAAGCGGTGCATTGGTGCACACCCGGGATCCGAACCCGGGCCGCCAGTAGTGGAGCGCACGCACTTAACTGCTAAGCCACAGGGCCAGCCCTAAGATTATCTTTTAAACAAGATTAAATAAGATTTATCAGTAAAAAAATAACAAAAATATCACTTGTTTTAAAGTCTAAGGATATCCAAGATATATTGATTGTAGAAATTTAAAAAAGCAAGGTACCAAAAATT
Organism: Ceratotherium simum simum; assembly: GCF_057802395.1. NCBI lineage: Eukaryota > Metazoa > Chordata > Mammalia > Perissodactyla > Rhinocerotidae > Ceratotherium > Ceratotherium simum. The sequence continues at coordinate 17,764,609 of NC_141926.1, forward strand.
ATATATATATTATATACATATAATTATATATATATTATATACATATAATTATATATATACTGCAATTTGTATGTTTTTTAAAACTGAACAAATTAAGAGTGTATATATAAATCTACTTGTATATCCACAGACATACTGAAAGAGTATACTAGAAATTGGAAACATCGCCACTGAAGACGGGAATTGGGGCAGGATAGGAGGAAACTTTTCCACTAAATGGCTTTTTGAAATTGTGAAATTTGGAAACGTATTTTTGAAAAGAGACATCCTTACTAAACATTGCAGCTAAACTGTTTTTTCTTTCTCACCATATGTTTCAATTACTTAAAATTAATGTGTTCTTGATCATCAGAGCACTAAATGATGCTTCATTATGATGGTGATCAAAGAAGAGTCCAGAAACTCCCGGGACTTGGTTCAAATTTCAAGAGTTACACGGTCTGGTGTCTGGGAAGGTTTTCAACCTCATTTCAGTGATTTCTACTGTGGCTCTAGCTCTGACAGGATGTGGCATGCAACACGATGGCAGACTTTCCACGTCTTGTGGACCATTGCATGTTCAGGAATCTACCATATGCCAGTGAATATTTCTTAATGTCGGTATTTTTGAGAATTACCGAATACTGGAGACGTATTAGTACCTTTGAAAATTCCAAAAACCCATAATGATGGCAAAGTAGTTTCCAAAAGGAAATAAAGCAACCGGAAGGAAAAAAAAAAATGGTGACATAGCATTCATTATGGAATCCATTATGATTATGGTTGTAAAAGGCAACATATACATTTTTGTTAATTACAAATTTCATAGATAATTAAACATTATTCTGGATATGAAGGAAAAAACTGTTCTTTGAATAGTCATCTTTTATTTTTGTCAATACCCTTAAATCAAAAAGAAAGCTTCTATTGGATGAAATTTTATGTATCTGATTATTTCTATTTCATATATTTTAAGCATATACTTTTTTTTCAACAGAAATTTTTTTTTTTTAATTTTCCATTTGGAATGAAGGATTTAACCTAAATTTCCAATTCCTCTAGCAAACTTGCACAGCATATTTTCTTTTGCTTGGCATTATATAAACACCGGGAATATTTGTTGAATGGGAATCAAACCACAAAATTGTACAGCCAACTTCAAAAGAAATTTAACTCATAAAAGCTTCTATATAGCATGGTTTTGCATGTGATTTCTTTTGAATCACTTATGCTCTTGTTCACATATCTCACTGCAATAATTTTGAATGTAAAAGTACATGCATGCAGCAAAACAGGAAACAGCATTTTACTATAAATAGGGGCAGGTAGTCACCTTTAACATGGGAAAAAATATTTAGGAGTTATTTGCTTTTCTGTTTCATCAAAGTTAAAATGAAGACATACTAAGAAATATCTGGATCTTAATGAAAGGAATGGGTTGGGGCCGGCCTGGTGACACAGCGGTTAAGTTCACGCGCTCCACTTTGGCAGCCCGAGGTTCGCCGGTTCGGATCCTAGGCACAGACCTACACACCACTCATCAAGCTGTGTTGAGGCGGCGTCCCACATGGAGCAGGACAGCTATGATGCACAACTATCTACTGGGGCTTTGGAGAGAAAAAAAAAAAGGGGGAAGATTGGCAACAGATGTTAGCTCAGGGCCAAGCTTCCTCAAAAAAATAAATAAATAAAAGGAATGTGTTGATAATACACTGCCATGAGTTATTTAAATTTTAAAAATAAATCTTTCCGGGGCTGCCCCGTGGTGTAGAGGTTAAGTGCGCGCACTCTGCTGTGACAGCCCAGGGTTCGGATCCCAGGCGCACACCAACGCACGGCTTGTCAAGCCATGCTGTGGCAGTGTCCCATATAAAGTGGAGGAAGATGGGCAGAATATTAGCGCAGGGCCAGTCTTCCTCAGCAAAAAGAGGAGGAGTGGTAAGGATGTTAGCTCAGGGCCGATCTTCCTCACAATAAATAAATAAATAAATCTTTCTGATAATCTGACGATTTTATCATGAACTGCTTTCCCTTTTTATGGCTTGCTAATGTTTAGAATAATTTTAAAGATATATAATGGAATGTGTTTACGTCTTATTTTTTCTGACTAGCTTTTTTTAGCCATATTGAGAAATGTAGATTATCCTGTCTAAGGCTAATTGTTTCATCTCACATAACCCTAATTTTGTTGATGATTAAAGGATAATTTCAGAATATCTAAAAATGGATACACTCAAAAACTTTATTGCTTTTAAAGACACACAAGAAATTCTCCTTTTTAATATGTAAAAACATTATATTTTAGAGGAGTTGTGACATTTGAGAATTTTTTGCATGAGGTGTCGGGTACAATTATAGGATGAGCTGTGTTCATGCACCGTGACCAAATTTCAGGCAGCAATTGAAGTCATGCCTTTATGAATTGGAATTATTCTCCATTATTGTTGGGATTATCCTTCATTAGCCTCTTCCTTAAGCTTCTTGAAAAAAATGTTAAGGAGTGGTAACTCCTGAAGGTTTAATTCTCATGGATGTATTTAAATATGACTCAATACTTTAAATATTCCTATTGAAGAGCATCCCTTAGTCTTGATGGCAGAAGCCTCAGCAGAAGATTTAGCCATCGCTGCTATACTCCCCTCTGACTTTTGGAATCAGATTTGCCATCATAGCCAGAGTTTCCTCTCCCTTTGGATCTCCTCATCTCTCAAACAGACTCCAAGTTTACTGTCTGCATCTGCCACTGGAGAGACCCAAACTCTGCTGTGTGCCTAAACTGCCCTGCTCCGTGGCCATGGCCTCACTCTGGTGCTCAGGCCAGTTCACTAACGCTGACTGTCCTCTGCTCATCTTGTAAATTGACAGATACCAGGTACCACTGTATCCAAATATTTCTAGGATGGCCTGGTCTTAAGTGGAAATGACCAACAGTGGATTGAAAGAGCTCCAACTCAGATATTGCTAGCCGTTTGGCTAAGAGCATCAGGAATGTAATAAGAGAGACTGGTGGCCTATCTTCAAAGAGTTGCTAGTGACTGAGATTTCCACCAGAGTCAGATGATTGCTACAACATCTGCAGGGAATAATTGTCCAAAGTCAATAGCTAGCGCCTCTTTGCTCCCATTAGTACAGTGAAAATGAACCATTCAAGAAATTCACAAGCTTTTGGAAATACATCCATGTAAAAAAGAATGGCATCGATCTTTGAGTTAGAAGTTGAAGTTGGTTATTAGAGTTCTAGACTTCCTACTATTATCCATAGCTGAAACTCAAGAAAGCTGAAATGACCAAAACTTGTAGAGAGAACTGTCGATTTGTATGTTGACTATTGAAATATCCAGTTTGACACATTTATTCTCTTCACATTCCAAGTGTCTTTATTTTAATTAAAGGCACTCTTCTTTATGGGAAATTAATATTTATTTATTTTTCCAAGCTTTTTTGAGATATAATTAACATATAACATTGCATAAGTTTAAGGTGTACAATATGTTGATGTGATATACTTATATATTGCAAAATAATTACCACCTTGGCTTTAGCTAACATCTCAATCACATCACATAATTACCATTTCATTTTTATAGTGAGAACATTTAAAATGTACTCTTTAGCAACTTTCAAACATACAATACAATATTATTAACTGTAATCAGCATGCTGTACATTAGCTCTTCAGAACTTATTCATCTTATAACTGGAAGTTTGTATCCTTTGACTAATATCTCCCCATTTCCCTCACCCCTCAGTCCCTGGTAACCCTGATTCTACTCTGATTTGTCTTTTTTAGATTCTACATGTAAGTGATATCACACAGTATTTGTCTTTATCTATCTGACATTTCACTTAGCATAATGCCCTCAAAGTCTGTCCATGTTGTTGCAGATGGCAGGATTTCCTTCTTTTCATGGCTGAATAATATTCCATTGTGTATATATCTTCATCCTTTGATGGTTACTTAGGTTGTTTCCATATCTTGGCTATTGTGAATAATGCTGCAATGAACATGGGAGTGAAGATATCTCTTCAAGATCCTGTTTTCATTTCCTTTGGATGTACACCCAGATGTGGGATTGCTGGATCATATGGTAGTTCTACTTTCAGTTGTTTGAGAAACCTCTATACTGTTTTCCATCGTGGCTGTATCATCTCACTGATTCTTTCTTCTGATTGATGAAGTCTGATGCCGATGCTCTTTATTGCATTTTTCATTTTATTCATTGTATTCTTCAGCTCCAGACTTTCTGTTTAGTTCTTTTTTATGATTTCTATCTCTTAGGTAAAATTTTCATTTTCTTTGTGTATTATTTTCCTGATTTTGTTGAATTGTCTTTCTGTGTTTTCCTGTAGCTCATTGAGATTCCTTGAAACAGCTATTTTGAATTCTTTATCTGGTAAACCAGAGATCCTCATGTCTTTGGTTTTGGTTACTAGAAGATTATTGTGATCTTTTGGTGGTGTCATGTTTCCTTGATTTTTCATGTTCTTTGAAGTTTTGCATTGCTGTCTTTGCATTTGAAGTAACAGTCATCTCTTTTAGTCTTTATTAATTGCCTTCAAGGGAGAAATACCTTCCATCAGCCCTGCCAGAGATTCTGAGGCTTTCTCAGATCTTCTCTGGAGACACCTGCTCCATGCTTCTTGCTCCGTCTTGTGGCAGAAGTTTTAAGCTTTTGTTCTTTCTCTGGATCTTGCAACACACCAGGCTAAGTGCTGACAGCCTCTTGTTTGTTTTCCCAAATGTAGTGCTACAGCTCAAATTTATGGTCCCTCTCTGGCCCACAGATTCTTCTGATTTTCTGTGTGTGCTCACTAGCCATATGTCAAAGCCTGCTTGTACCACACTGGTCACAGGGTGGGGATGTGTGGATAAGGCATGCAGAGCACTGTGGATACCTGTGGGCCAGGTAGGGGGATCCACAGGTGAGGCACTCCCAGCAGCTCATGAGTGGGCTTCTTGATGGAATCCGTGATGCAATTTGGATTTGGGTCCCTTTAATGCCCTCCGAGAGACCTATCTGCCACTCTCTCAGACTCTTTCTTCCCCCACTATGGAGTTCTTGACTTAGTACTCTAGATAGGATGAGAGAGAAATGAGCCCGTTTGACAACATCCCACACAACTGGGGAAGCTGGGTGCTCACTCGTATACTTTTCTTTTCCCCCATGGGAGAAATCCTGGGCCAAGGAAGATCTTTCTTGGCCTTAAGCTATGCCATTTTGGGGGAGGGTGACACAGGTAAAGGCAAATTGTTCCTCTTACCCAATCCAATGCATCCAAACTCATGTTTTTTCCTCCAACAGAGTGCTGGAACTTCTCTGGAAACTTGGACTCCCACAAAGCCTCTCTCTTCTGTGAGTGATTCTTTAAGTCAGTGTTCAGAGGTTCCCAGATCCCAGCTTAGAGGAGCTGGAGCCAGCTAACAGACCTCTGCAGGGTCCACAGCCAAGATCAAGGTCTGTCTGCGTATAACTCAACTCACAGGAGAGCAAGATTCTTCCCAGTTCCCTCAGCATCTGAAGCTCGTCTCAGAACTCCCTCAAAGGTACTTTTGCCTATGGATGGATGCCAAATTTTTGTTGTTGAAGGGGAGACAAAAACGAGAGATGTGTTATGCTGCCATAATGCTGACCAGGAAATAAATAGACATGATTCTTAAAACTAACCTTTTGAACAATTTGTGTAAAATATAAGTAACATCAAGAACAATGGTTCATCATTTAGATTTACTGTGTAACAAGCCATCCCAGAATTATTGGTTTTAAACAAAAGCCATGTATTTAGGTGAAAATTCTTCTGGGGCAATTCTATTTTTTTCCAGGGTTTGTTGATCTCAACCAGACTCATTCATTTGTGCTCAGTTAGCAGTTAGTTTGGGCACTGGCAGTTGGCTGGCAGGACTAGAGTAGTTGTGCCATAGGCCTCTCATCATCTAGCAGGCTAGCCCAGGCTTCTTTACATAGTGGATGAATTCTCAGGCACCAAGAGGTCAAACACGACATGCACGTGCATTTCAGGATTCTACTTGATCACATATGATAAGGTTCCATTAGCCAAAGCAAGCCATGTGATCAACCCTGATTCTGGGGCTGGGGAAGTAAAATCTATCTCTTGTGCGGATGATCTGCAATATCACATATGCAAGGAAAAGGATCCAGAAAGAGAATGATTTGTAGCCATTTTTTATAGTATAGCATAACCTGCGCTCTAGTCGTAAAAATTAAAGTGCCACGTACACAGCAAATATGCTCACCCCCAACCCAGGACCCTCAAAAGTGTCATCCAGTTAGAGCATCAGGCTCAAAGTCCAGTATCTCATGATCCACTTCAAGTCTAGATGTGGCCCTTAGATGCAACTCCTCCTAATCCCAAAACCTATGAAATAAAACAACAAACTATCTGCATACCCAACATACAATGGAAAGGCAGGGACAAGATAATCACAGTTAAGACTCCCATTTAATAAGAGAAAGAATGGGCGGCGCATAATCACTGGAACATGGAAATCTAGGTAGGCAAATGTTGCCACACCCACTCAATCTGGGGACAGAGAATGTTCCTTGATTAAGGTCTGGTTCTGTTCCCTGGGAATGACTTCCCATTCCACAGTTTCCTACTGCTTCCTGGAAGTGGCTCCCTAGTTCATGGTATTTCATAGATCTTAGCTAAACTCTCTGGGCTTTGGGCTCTGCCCCCTGAGCATTCTTTTACATGAGAGACAACTTCTGTTGGCAGCTCAATAACTTTCTCATCCTATTTCCTTTTCAAGAAATGCGAAAGCCCAAAGACCTATTTGCAATCTGAGCAGTTCTAGCCCCCTTAGTCCAAGCTGATGGCCATTTACTGGGAAATTTCCTTAAAGACTTTGTAGGAAGTCTTTGTAAAGATTTCTAAGCACTGGATTTTACTCTCTCTCATTTAAAGAAATTAAGCCTTATCTACATTTGTTTTCAAAAAATGTTACTCCCTACTTTGGGTAGAATGTTGGCTGCTGTTGGACCATCTCCTTAAGAGTATCGGAACCCATTTTCTACTTGAGAAGGTCTATTATACTGTAAATATTTCTGAGGCCTTGTTCAGGCTGCTATAAAAATGTACTGTAGATTGGGTGGCTCAAAAACAATAAAAATGTATTTCTCACAGTTCTGAGACTGGGAAGGCCAAAATGAAGGTGCCAGCAGATTCATTGTCTGGTGAGGGCCTGTTGCCTAGTTTATAGATGACCATCTTCTTACCGTGTTCTCACATGGTGGAAGGGAAAAGATAGCTCTCTGGGGTCTCTTTTATAAGGGCAATAATTCCACTGAAGAGGGCTCCACTCTTGTGTTCTAATCACCTCTCAAATATCCCTCTTCCAAATACCATCACATTGGGGATTAGGTTTCAACATATGAATTTTGGGGGGAAACAAATATTCAGTCTATGGCAGGCTTTAAAGAAAGTATCAGAGCCATACTTGAATGATCTTTGGCCCCAAATCTCATTTTATTTTGAAAATCTTTTATCCACTTTTGATACTAAGGATAAGAAGAAATTTTGCTTTCAGTCCAATTTGTCATTTCCTGTATATTCCCTCTACATTTTCATCACAAACTAATCATCTCCCCCTCTTCATATCTTACTAAACAAAACACAAGAAGCCTAATGACACTTGCAACATTCTACTTGGAAATCACCTTGGCAGGGTTCACAAGACAATTTTGCTGCTTGTTTTGGTATCATATTCTCCTATAGTAGTTTTTCCTTTGCTTTACTAGCCACCACTAATCATTTTTTTCTGCCATTTTCTGGGCTTCAGCCAATAGCTAGCCAATCACCAGAGGCAAAGCTATTTAGTTAATGTCAACCATCTGCAGACATATGAATGAGCCCAGCCAAGAACAGCAGAGGAACTACATAGCTGAGCCCAGCCCAAATTGCAGATACACACATTTGTGAGCTAAATAAACGGTTGTTTTAAGTATTAAGTTTTGTGGTGGTTTGTTAATATATCAATGGATAATCAATAAAAGAATTATCCTAAGTAAACTATTCTCATTGCTCCCCACCTCAACCTTTCTAGCTCTCATATATTGTTTGTTAATTTTACTTAACTTTCCCTTCTGTGGCATAACATAATCTCTGAAATCATGCAGACTTGAGTTTTTGAATGCTGGTTGTATCAATTATTGGCTAGGGACACTGGGACCTGTTCATTAAGTTTCTTGGTTTTCATTACCCTTAACTGTAAAATAAAGATATTACACGCCACATAGAGTTCCTATGATGATTAATAAATGAAGATATCTGAAATATAGCAGGCACTTACTAAATATTAGTCTCCTCTATCCTTACAGTCTTAAATTAACATTTTATGGTAAATTGCAAAAAGTGGCTGCAAAATTTTTTATCTCTGTAAGCCCACTCCTTTACAATATGACCTTGCTCCTCCTGCCATTGAAAATAGGGTTTGTCTCTTCACTCTTTTGAATTTGGTCAGATCTTTTGACTAACAGTATGTGACGGAAGTGATATTGTAGGATTTTGATGACAAGCTTCAAGAAATCTTGCAATTAACATTCTCACGCTCTTGGAAACCAGTCACCAGTCCAAGTTACCCTTGAAAAAGAACCGGAGTAGCCTTGCTGACAGCGTGAGGCAGCTTCTAGACATGCAAGTGAGGTCATCCTTGACCAGCCAGCCACCAACCAGCCTGTCCCTAACCACAGATGCGTGAGTGATCCCAGCTGACACTACATGAAGCAGAGATGAGGCGTCTCAGCTGAGCCTTGCCCTAATTACAGACCTATAGAATCATCAACACTTATGTGGTTTTTTTTAAACCACTAAGTTTAAGAGTATTTTTCTATATACCAAAAGCTAACCGAAATACATTTATAATAAACAGTTATTAAAACACATATCTTACCTTTAAAAATTAGACAGTGTGGAATCTTTATGTTTAAAAGGGGGATGTCACACATTTTTCTCTTTGAACAGAGCTATTATAAGTATGCAAAATGACAATGTATGCCAAAGTACCTTGTACCATCAGTATAGTCAACTATCTGTTTATCAACCTATTATTTCAATCATTCTTTTTTTAATGCATTTCTCACGTAAGTGTTTGATGTCTATTTACATAATCGGTTGTTGGTATTACAAGGTCAATAAGAAAAGTTGGTACCCACAAAAAGCTCCATACTAGTGTTAGACACAGACAAGTAAAAAGTCAATGAAAATGTTATGGGTCAAATTATCAAATATAGTACTCTTCCTGCAAGCAGGAGAGGTATCTAACCCAGTATTATAGGCATAGTAGAAAATTCCTCAGGGAGGTAATAATAATTAAAAACTCATAATGTAGAGTTCCTAAAATTTTTCCCAAAATGATGTTTTATTTTGGGAAAAAAAGTTGCACAGTGAGGGGAGGTACATTATACGTATACTACAATGGAACAGATCCAATTGATAGTGTATTAAATAGCTGGGGTAGTCATTAAAGTGCAGGATTTAATGGGGGTAAGTTAATCCTATCTCTTTATTCTCCTCCATAAGTCAGAACCCATGAAATGACATATGTCAGATGATATAGTTCAAAACAGAAGTTTATTATTGATAGAAGCTGGATTGGAGATGTGTCTTAAATACCTGACTAAATGTTTAAGCTTTTCACTATACTACAGTTTCTGCTCCAGTCACAGGCAAAACTAAGCAAACTGTGGGTCTCTGTCACAGGGACAGAGCTCTCTTTACTAAGATTAATGCAAAATAAGAGAGCAAATGTGAATTTGTGTCCTGTAGATAGATTGGTGATGAAAAGAAGAGAGGGAGAGGAGTTGGTCTAGGTATGCTCAATTTCTTCCCTCAAACTTACCATTAAGTCATTTTTCTTCTATGGAGAGAAGTGAGTGACGATTAGAGAGAGAAGCCAGGAATTTTATTCAAGCTGAAGTCCCTTCCATCTGTAAACTCATGGTTCAGGAAACGAAGATACTCCATCAATAATATGCATAATATATGGATATCCCAATTAAAATTAGTCCAAAGGACATGAATTCACAAAATAAAGAAGAAAATGTTAATGATAAAAATAGGTTTTAGCAGGGCAGAAGTATTCATTTAAGATAACTACCACAAGTGTAAGCTTCAGTGTATGTCTATATTCAGTACCCTCAAGATCCCCTCTCATTGGCTCTGATCTGCCTGGCTTAGGTGAGGGAGAGGCAATCCTCGTATTGTTCAGGCCTGAGTAATAACCCCACTCCAAAACCTGCGTAGCAATCAACTCTACCAAATCATGAGCCCTGAGAGGTAAATCTGAGTGTTACTACCTGAAGGGAGAATGGATACTAACTGGCCCATATAACACATCTACCAAATCATCCTTCACAAGAAATCGATTAAAAGCAAACATATTCAAAATGGGATTGCAAATATATTCAATATAGGAAAATATAATTATTCTTTACAGATTCATACAAAAAATAATGTTACTAAAATCTAATTTAGACTTATTCAACACAGCTACAGATATGTTATTTATTCTTAATATTTTAAATCGTAAAACAATAGAATTCTTTATGCTCTGACATTACAAATTTCTAGAATGTATTTTTTTCAAAGAAACTTAAAGAAAATGGTATATGTATACATGTATGTAAATGTCTATGTACATATATATACACACATAAACAGATATAATCTCTTATATAAAGTTTTAAAACAATTTAGTATTGAAGTTTTAAGAACCTCAAACCTAAATTCATTCATATAGTTTAAATACATGTTCTAATTTTTACAATTTATATATATTTATATGTATATGTGCATATGTAGCAGCTAGATTATGTTTTAAAAGATAGGCTGACTATCAAAGCCAAGTTTTAGGATAAAGAAGAACCCTATAGAATTGACTTCATTGAAAACGTTACTTTCTCGAAGCTTCTATGCTGCCCCGCTCTGAAGATGTGTCATTAAAGATGTGTCACAGACTTAGAGTTTCACTGGTGAGTGACTCACAATTGCATACGTAAAACAGGAAAAGTACACTCATTGAATGCATTCTAACTCCACCTCTACCTTTTACATGCAATAGGAATGTATAAAATACTTTATAACTAATAGCTCTTTGATATAAATGCTTCATAAGCAACCCTGCTAAGTAAAATACCATTTACAAGCCAAGTGGTGTGAATCAGGAGGTGAAACTTTCATACATGAAATTTCCTCTATAAACTAAGAATAGCATATTTAGGCAGAGAACAGGTCATATTTCCCTAATGGATGTTGTAAACTTTTAATATCAGAGAAATACTGTGTGATTCATATCAGAAATATTTAGTTTCATTTCATTAAAAAAATTTGTATAGGATCTTAAGGTGTTTCTAGAAATATATATATATATACACATTTTCACTAAAGTAGATGTAATTTATCAACTGGATTTTTTATCATCTCGACAATTTAAGTGCTCCAATAGGTCATTTTGATGAAGTAAAGGTCCAAATTAAATCTGGAGAAAAAAATACATGGAATATATAGAAACATAATTCTACAAGGAATAACAAGTGGTTTATTTAGATTAATTATAGTAAATTAGCACATAATTGCACTAGTACAAACTCCTTTAAGGATAGAGCTACTCAAAGCAAAAAAAAGAAATCTTTGCAATACAAGTAGTGATAGCAATAGAAAAATCCACCATTCTGAGATGCCACCTTTGGCCACTATGTCAAACTTTTACTACTCACTTATAGGTCTCAGCTCTATTTTCACAACTTTCATGTCTTAGGAAATAACTTTGCTTTATATTCCAAGGTGAAAACAGATGTCGCAAGCTGCAGCTTCCTTCCATGTCCCTTTATCCTATTTTTATAGCTACCTCAGTAGCATCTATACTTACTTCCTTAGAAGAGATGCTCTTTTATTTGTGCACCTGGATCCATTCACCTTTGCCTTATGCAATTTTGCTCTTCATCTAACTCTTATTATCTTTGTATTGTTAATCCTTTTCTTCCCTATGACTCATTTCAAACAATGAACGTGCTCTAAACTCTTGCAACAGAAAAGTAAAAATCTAGTTGATAACCCAACCTCTACTTCGTGTTACAGTCTTTCCCCCACCATTTCATTCCTTCATGATCAAATTTCTTGAAGGAATCCAAAATCAGACACACTTATCCAGCCGGTCTCAGGCAGCATTGGCTTGGACTAAGGTCTCAACCTACAACCACCACCTAGACACGGAGTGTATCTCGTGGCCTTGAGCCGCCCTTTACTGTGCTGTCTGTGGACAAGATGGCTCTCAAAACAGAAGGAAAATGGCAAAACAGAGCAGAACATGATAATCCTGATCACCAACTTGTCAAACAATCTCATCTGGGGAAAAACGATTAAGGGATTGTGAAAAGCCAGAGGTGTTCTACTGTTGGAGCACCCTCCATGAGAAGGGACTGATCAGGAAAGAGGAAAACATCCCCTCGTTCAACACAGTGCTCAAATCTTTGTTCTCATAAGCCATTGGGCTTGTCCACTAAAACTACGGCCAATCAAGTTTGTAGCTCTTGAGAAGAGGTTGAATGTCCATTTTGGAAGATCTCTACCCCTACCTCTACCCCTACTCCTACCCTTTACCCCACCCAGCCCACCCCGACCCTTACCTCTACCTCTGTTTCTATCTCTACCTCTATCTTTATCTCTCTCTATCTCAATCTCTAATCTCTATATCTCTGTATTTCTGTATCTATCACCATGGCCTTCCCTATCTCCATCTCCTTACTGCCTTCTCTGAAGGATCTATATTGTTTCATGATTCCAAGCATTTTCACGTTTTATTTTCTTTCAACCTCCCTTTCTTCTTTTCTCCACCTAGCAACCTTCTATTTACTGTTCATTCCCCATCTGTGCAGTAAGAGTTTTTTTTTTTTCTCTAACCTACATCCTCTGTCAATGCATTACACTTATTCTAACTCTCTTGTGTCTCTCTCATGCCCTGAGCTGTCTGTGGCAGAGGACTAAGGACTATATTTGTTGACTAAGTGGATTTTATATTCAGTACAATTTACATGTATACGGTGTCTTTCAAAATGTTTAATGCAATTAGATCCAAGTAAGAGTCATTTCATTAAGATAATTAGTGAAATTGCCTGTTTTTATTTTTACTTTTCCAGTTACTATAAAAGGTTTAAATTTTATAGATATAAAATAAAGTTGTATAAATTTGATATTAATTTTTAGAAAGAAACATTGGGAACTCTGATTTGAGAGATAGGTTTATAATTGCCAGTTATTTAATCTTAACTTTCTCTGAAAAATATGATCAAAATATGAATTCTGACTGGAATCGTATTTAAAGAACATTTGTCTATACCATGTAATTCTTATATTTATTCTATTCTCTTTTTTCAAATTAATGTTATTGTAGTCAAAATCAAATTTCTTTTGACAACGAGTAATTTTTCATTGACTCTGTCAGTGTGGAAATCATGAGACATAAGATTTAAAGTCCTTAGCCTTATGTTAATGATTCAACAGAGCATTCATTGGGGCAAAATCACTTTAAAAGTCATTCCTGAAGAATTATCTCATCTTTGAAATAATGATCCATGAGTGACGATGTCCCATGATTCTAGGAGGGAGCGGTGGAAAGAAAATGTGATAAGAATGACTTGGAGAGAAAGAATTTTCTAAGGAAAAGAGATATAATGTCACACTACTGAAGAGCTGTTTTGTTAGTTAGTGTTCCTGTGTCTATTGTCACTTGTTTATTTTAGGTGTTAGAAAACTATGCATTTCTACTCAGTCCTTGGAACACACACGCACATACACACACACGCTTTTTTAAATTTATTTTTTAATGAACCATATGGAGAAACTAGTATTTTTTCCCAGAGGTGTTGTATAGCCTAATTACAAAAAAAAGAACATAATGAAATCAAAATATTCACGGTTATGTCCAGTGCTATGAAAATTTCATTCAAGCAATGTAAACTCAGTCTGCAAAAGTTGGAATTTGCCATTAATGCCAGGTAAAAACTATAACGTCAATACATTTGATCAGTTGCCTGCAAAATGTGACAGCATTTCAGTTGGTTTGGAACGGGCCTGAATGACCCCTTTCATTGTGTGGGGATGCCTATTTGAAAATAAGTTTATTTCTATGTAGAAATAATAGAACACATAATTATGAAAATTACCTATTTAGAAATGACCATTGTCGAGAAATGGTCCTTATGCAGTATCAGAAAACATAATAATAGTTACAAAGAAAATAAGTAGCCTTTTGCTACAAAAAAGTAATTCTATAATAAAGGCTTTAGGGAAATTTTGAATTAAATATCTGTAACTTTTAATCAGTTGCCTACCTCATCTTCTTTGTAACTGTGTGATGGAGGGTAAAATCAATTGAAAATACACAATCTTGAAGAGTTACACAATGAGGGCCATCAGATGTTAAAGCAACTTGCTCAAGCTAAAATAGGTAGATAAAGGCTAGACGTAGATGTTTTGCCAACTAGACAGAAACCACAACAGCTGCAAATGAAACATTATTCACACGTTTGAGGTTGTCACTCATTCTTCAACAATGTCAAGTTTTCCACTTGTGTAAGCTTGTTTTGGTTTGTTGGTGTTTTTATCTAGGAGACAATTTGACTCACTGATGAAATATTATAGCTACGCAGAGCTTTCTTCATACAGAGTTAGGGAAGTTAGTATATCCAAATAAAAAAAACGGAGGTCATTCAATGAGACCAACAAGTCCATTGTTATGTTGATGATGGCTCATTGTATTTAGCGTAACATGCAAAAACCTTAAAGAGCTTTAGAGGGGACTGTATAATTGTCCAGAGCTGGGAACAGTCAAACTGTATGAGATGTTAGGCTATAGAGTAAATCAGAAATAGGATGTGAGATTTCTAATTGATAAATTTGTTCTATATTCACAGTTTTTCCCACACTGAAGATTACAGAATTATAGAAAAGAAGAAATGGGAATAAGTCATAAAGAGAAGGAAAATCAGTTAAAGAACAGATTTTAGAGCTAAAATATTGTTTAAAATGCAAGTAAACTATGACTAGTATATTGGTTTCAGCCTTATGTACTAATTTCAAACGTTAATTCCTGTACCTATGATCCTTGAAATGATACGAAATTTGATTTAGTAGTATATCTATTATTAATAATGTTTTCCTTCAATCCTTAAATTATGGTAAGCCTTTTTAAACTTATCACATAAAAGAGAAATTTAAAGTTGTTCATTACTCAGTGATGTCAAGTAATCAAAAGTAGTCATCAAAAAAATTTATGATACCTCTAGAATCCTTATATATTTATTTTAACCAGTTGATAAGCAGTACACTGACTTAGAATTCTAGTAGATTGATAAGAAGATCATTATTTAAAGCATTAGCTTGAAGACTGGTGCATGAGGCCATGGAAGAATATATGACTTCCCCTATGTTACACAATTTCATATATTAAGTATCAAGAAATGTTCTGCTCTTTGAATGAGCAGATGTGATTGACAAATCCAGTTGGAGGGACTGCTCCTAGCTTTCTAGTAAATAGGTAAAAGCTGTGGAGTGAGGCAAAGACATGACTTAACATCAAGCTTCTTGTTGTTTGTGTACATTCGCTATGCCCGTTCCTTATTTCTCTCAGCCAATTGACATTTTCTGCAGCTGCTTTGGGATCACCCACTGTGTTCTGTATTAGTTTCTTAGGTCTGCCATAACAAATATAACAAAGTGCCATAAATGAGTAGCTTAAAAGGAGAGAAATTTATTCTTTCACAGTTTTGGAGGCCAGAAGTCTGAAATCAAGTTGTTGGCAGGGCCACACTCCTTCCAAAGGCTCTAAGGGAGAATCCTTCCTTGCCTCTCCCAGCTTCTGGTGGGTCCTGACAATCCTTGGCTTGTGGCTGCATGATTTCAATCTCTGCCTCTATCTTCACATGGCCTTCTTCTCTCTGTTTCTGTGACCTCTCTTCGTCTTATAAGGACACTACTCTTTGGATTTAGGACCCTTGCTAAGTCCAGAAGGATTTCATTTCAAGATCCTTAACTAATTACATTTGAAAAGAATTTTTTCCAAATAACATCACATGAGGTTCCAGAAGACTTGAATTTTTGGGGGGTGGGGGGGGACGCTCTTCAATTGTTCAACATGTTATTAATCCTTTTCTCAGCTATTCAGAGTTAATTCAGCAGAATCTTAAGTCTCCTTTGTGTAGCTCCAAGTCTTTGTGGAAAGCCAGCATGAACCTTTGGCATGGGACTCTACAAAGGTACATTTCCAGTTTTCTACTTATCAGGAAAAATAAAATAAATGTTTCTCATTTATGTCACTGCACACCACTGTGGGGATATTAAGCTATGCTTTTGGCTGGTGTTTTGGATTCCACATCCCAAGAATTCTTATTGTATAATGGAATGTGCCAGTTGGCAGGCCTGCAGAATTGCAGCTCCTGATGCAACAGCTGCATTTTGATGTGTGCCCCCAACTGAAAGAGAGGCTCAAACGCAGAAATTCTTAACTGCTTCCAAGATAGACTAAAGGATGGAATCAACATTGCTGGACATGAACATCTGCTCCTACTGACATCAATGAAATGAACATGCTACTTGGCAGGGCAGCTGTGTCTGTGTTGTGGTAGAAGAGTGATGAGTCAAAGTGCCCCTAGATAATAGAGCCTGAAGCAAAGTTTGTGTGGTAACATGGTAACATTTTAGGAAGGGGTGCATTATCAGGTCATCAAGCTTGAGGGAAATAAAGCACATTCAAGGTGGCATGTTACTGAGCTGACCACAAGAAACCCAGCTGGTTGCTAGGTGATGTAGGATGTGTATGGAGAGGCTAATGGAAATAGTTTTCTCAAGATGACTCTTTGGGAAGAGGGGTGGATAGTGAGTAAAGGTGAAGAAATAATATGTTGGTTCCTCCATTTCTCCTGACTTTCATTGACCAAATTTTGCCCCAATGGTCTGAAATCCTCAACACTTCTGTATTGTGTTATCTAGT
This sequence comes from Ceratotherium simum simum, assembly GCF_057802395.1. Taxonomy (NCBI): domain Eukaryota; kingdom Metazoa; phylum Chordata; class Mammalia; order Perissodactyla; family Rhinocerotidae; genus Ceratotherium; species Ceratotherium simum. The sequence continues at coordinate 17,781,590 of NC_141926.1, forward strand.
CCTCTTGATAGTAACTGGGGAGGCCAGAGTCTCTCTGGGTTTGAGAAGATTTGCACTGGGCACTGGAGTTGCTGCAGCTTCCGCCACAGCAGGTAAGAATGAGACTGTGCTGTTGTTTAGCCTGTGCCACAGGGAGGCTGAGATAGCCAGTGGTGTTATAAAGTGAGGCACGGACAGTGACATAGTGCTGTGACTCTACATTGAACAAGCAGAAGAGGCCTGGGAGGAACATGTAGAATTGAGCAAACACCTTAGGAAATACCATAGCTCAGTGGTAAAAATAAGGGACAAATTTTAGTCAACTGTTCAATCCTTATAGAAATGAGCAGGGCTTGGCATATGGAAGATAACTCCCCAGATTTATGCTCTGTGAACCGCAATTGGTTCAGCAGATGTAGTTACCAACTCAACCCAAGTAATTACTTTTAATGGATATTTACACTGTTTACTAGATCTTGCCTCTGAGGGACCTTATCCAATATGAAACTTTTCCCCTAGAACATACCAAAGGGCCCTCTAATCAGATAGTGTATGTCTTAGTCAATTTGGGCTGCTATAACAAATTGCTGTACATTCAATGGGTTAAATAACAATTTTTTCTCGTGGTTCTGGAGGCTGAACGTCTGAGATCAGGGTGCCAGCAGTGTTGAGTTTTTGGTGATGGCCCTCCTCATGGTTCACAGATGGCTACCTTCTTGCTATATCATCACATGGCAGGGGAAGAGAGAGGAAGCAATCTCTCTCCTGTCTCTTCCTATAAGGGCACTAATCCCATCATGAGAGATGCACTCTCATGACCCTAATTACCTCCTAAAGGACCCAATCTCCAAATACCACCACATTGGGGGTTAGGATTTCAACATATGAATTTTGGGGGGAACACAATAATTCAGTCCATAACAGTGGCATCTACCAGCCATGCCCATGTTTCCTTTGATCTTCTATGTCTCCTGGAACTGCCTCCATACTATACAGACTTTATCTCCACCTATTCTTTCCTACTCTCTCCTTATCCCTTCTTCCTTCCTGATTCTCAACTGTGATGGACATAACTGTCATGGATTAGAAGAGAATAAAGAAATACGATGACTAAGCACAACATGGTATCCTGCAGTAGATCCTGAAACAGAAAAAAGAAAGACATCAACGGGAAAAAAAACTGGTGACATCTGAAGAAAGCCTGCAGTTTAGTTAATAATATTATACCAATACTTATTTCTTAGTTTTGATTAAGGTGTCATGATTATGTAAGATGTTAACATAAGTGAAGTAGGTGAAGGATAAAAACTCTCTGTTGTATATAACTCTTCCATAAATCTAAAGTCATTTGAAAATAAAAAGTTAAAAAAAAAAACCCAAACAACCTCCTGTGTTAGTTTCTTATGGCTCTTGTAACGAATTACCACAAACTTGGTGGCTTCGAGCAACAGAAATTTATTCCCTCACAGTTCTGAATGCCAGAAGTCTGAAACAAGGTGTTGTCCAGGCTGTATTCCCTTCGGAGGCTCTAGGGAAAAATCTGTTCTTTGCCTCTTCCAGCTTCTGCTGGTTCCTCGACTTGTGGCCACATCATTCTAATCTCTGTATCTGTCCTCACATTACCTTCTCATCTTCTGTCTGTGTGTCTCCTATAAGGACACTTGTCATTGGATTTGGGACTCACCTATCTAAGCCAAGATCATCTCCTCATCTTAAGCTCCTTAACTTAATTATATATGCAAAGACAGTTTTTCCAAACAAAGTAACATTCATAGGTTCTGGGAGGCCACCATTCAACCCACTACAACTCCCTACTCAAATGTGGCCAGGGCTAAATATGTCAATGTGAAGTCATATTTTAAAAAATGGTGTCCTCAAGAGACACTTATTGGTCCAAGGTTAGGCATATGAGCCAATCAGAATCCTTTCCTTGGCTGCCCATGTTACCCGCTCAGCAGAGAAAGCTTATGGAGAAAAGAATCAAGATGACAGACAGTGAGAGGTAGAAATGAAAGATGGAGAGAGAGACCTGATGATGTTTATCATCTTCCAGGCATCCCTAAGTTCAGCCTCCATCTGAATTCCTCATGATTCTGCTACGTGAGATGTGAGCCAATAGCTAACTGCTTTTTCTCACGCTTTTTAATGGGTCTTGGGCACTTCAACTATACGACTCATGATTGATGAAGATATATTGAAGGATATTATCAAAGAAGATGATATTTTTCTTAGCTAAAGAGCTGCCTCAAGTTGGGAGTATGACTAGAAAATACACCTGGTACATAGGTCCATACCATGTGTTATATTTATTCTAGAACCTAAAGGCCCTCTGCAAATACATGGAAAAAAATTTCATGATGAGAGTATATTTGACGTTTAACTTTCCTTGGTGATTTTCCAAAAATTTAAAATAAAATAAATTACCTCATTTCTGGGTCTATCATAACTTCTATGAATAACAATAAGAGGCTTCTACATTCTTCCATCAACACTTGGTATCTGTACTAACAAAGACAACTAGAACATGCACTTCAAAATCTTATGGTAATATCGTGGATTGGATCTTGGTTAGTCAAAGCCTGCATATCTGAATAAAGGCCTATTTTCAGAACTGACCCTAGGGAAGCTCCTGGAATCTAAGCATTGAGCTCTTGGGAAACTCTGTCTTTGATAAGGCTGTTTTTTGCATGCCTAAGGCCTTGCTTGTACCATGCTGTACCAGTTTGACTACATAGTTTATGCCATCGACGTGATTTACAGTGAATATTTGCTTTTCCACTGGGAGTTTGAAGCTTAATGCGGGAGCTATATGCCTACATGATTGACCACCAATATAAACCCTGGGCAGCAAAGCTGGACAGGTGATCTCCCTGACTGCTAACACTTCACACATGTTGTCACCCATCGTTGCTGGGGGAATAAAGCATGTCCCTTGAGATTCCACCAGGAGGTGTCACATGAAAGCTTGCACCTAATTTTTTCTAGAATTCACCCTGTGACTTTTCCTTTTGCTGATTTTACACTGTATCTTTTAATTATAATAAACCATAACCATAAGCATAACAATTTTTGAGTCCTGTGAATCCTTCTAGTGAATCAAGTCTGAGGGTAGTCTGAGGAATCCAGACACAAAACCCAAAGAGGGAAAACTACTCTTTCACATAGAATTAGACAAGGTTGAATTTTAAGGATGGCCTTCAGCATGCGCAATGCTCTAGTCTTTTTCCAACCACCAATTGTCAGAAAACTTCATAGCCATTTAGTCAAAGTTGAAGTACTTGAATGAAATCCTGATGTATTTTTACTAAACGTTGATCCTTATACACCCAAATGATGGGCCTTCTTACATCACTTTCAGCCACATCTCCTATAGATCACTGCTATAATCAAAACTGCTACAAACCAATCACTGCTGTAATCAAAACTACTACATTTCGCTTTTCTACAATCCCATCACTGTGCATGATGCAAAGTATGGAACAGATTTAAATACAAGCTTCCAAGAGAATACAGACAGACTTCTTGATTCAAGAATTTCTGCCTCTGTTGTGTCTGACTTCTTGTCTCCAGGATTCAAATTTGGCTGATAACGGAGAAGGCACAAGAAAACTTTATACTATTAAAGGATGCCTGCACGAGATGTCTCCTAATAGTACAGATAATCAAGGTTACCTACATTGCAGAAGACAAAAAAAACTATGCAAAGAACTTAATTTATTCATTTGTTTCACAAATATTTAATAAGTAACTATTATGAACCAAATATATGAGGTGCTGGGAACAAAGTGTTTGCAATAAAGACACGACTTCTGATTTCAGAGAGCTCCGAGATGAGCAGTGGAGGGTAGCCAGGGAGTGGGAGAAGCCAAACATTCAACAAATTGGTATTTCAGTGTGATTGCGATACATATTAGAAGGAGAAACACAGGGAGTTGTTAGTTTGGGGAAGGTGGGGTGATCAAGAAAAGGCTTCTTTGAGGAAATGGCATTTAAATTGAGCATTGAAGGGAAGGTATGGGGTAGAGAGATTAATGGTGGGGAGGGGAGAATCCAGACAGAAGAAATAGAAGGTGTTTGGATTTGAAGGTGGGAATGATCTTGGTGATTAAAGAAAATATTTTTAAAAAACGAAAACAAAAACCTGAACTCAATGTGACTGGAACAGAGTCAACAAAGCGGGAGCTGGTGAAAGATATAGCTGGAGAACCAAGCAGAGGCTGGAACTCACAGAGGCCTAGAGGCGTCATTGAAAGGTTTGCATTTTACTCTAGGTGTAATTAGAACAAACTGCAGTTTTTTATATAAAAGATGACACAAAAAAAATTGAAAAAGGCTTGCTTATTTATTTATTTCTATTTTGCTCAAATCTCACTTTTTCAAAGAGGCCTATTCTGATTCCTCTGTTTAATATAGTAACCTGTCCCCACCCTCACCTCCACCTCCTAAACACTCTCACTTCATTACAGTTTCCTTTTCGCCTCCTACCAACGAAAGCGTTTACTTATGTTTATTATCTGTGGTCTGTCCCTGCTCCCTAGAGCAAGCACCGCACGGGCAGAGAGCTTTTTGGTGTTTGCTGCTGTATTGCAAGCAACTTCTTAGTACATAGTACCCAGTAAATAGGAGAATATGTGCTCAATAATCATTTACTCAGGACATGAATTTCCTTCTTGGCTAAATCACTTTTTAAACTTTTGACCTTTCTCACAAATTCACACTAGACAGTTTAAACTTAAGTGAGTAGTACACAAAATAAGTTGTTTTTTTTTTTTCCTTCGGATTTTTCCAATGAAAAGTCTTAGCATTATTTATTTAAGCTTTGTAGCAGACATGGTCACATTCTCAGCAGAGAGGTCATGGACCAAATATCCTCATCCAAGAAGATATTTTCTTTAGATCAGACTCGAGAGGTGTAATACTGGCAAGTCAGCATGTGCGATATTTTTCTGGGCCTGTTCTCACACATATCCATTTCTGTTCACAGTCCACGGCATAAGCTTCATACTTATGAGAGGTAATTTTTAAGTTCACATGGCGACCCCTCAAATATGTAGCTAAGCTCAACCTGCCTATAGATATTGTAGCAGAAGCCCACGTATATTTTAACTCCTGAGAGATCAGAACTGTCACTGCCCAGAAAGTGTCAGGCTTGCGTTTCTGCAAGGACACTGGCTCTTCTCTCTGGAGGGTCTGAAATGCTGACCAGTAGAGGGCAGCGGCAGCTCTCCAAAATTGGCTGCATGTCCAGACCATCAGGAGACACATGCTTTACTCATTTCTAAGGAAGTTATTATTGCCTGCAGCCTATTTTTATTCCCTTTCTAATCATCCCATATTATTGATTTTTAAATATAAGTAATATATAATAATAAAAATAAACAGATATGCAAAAAGAGAAACAGAAAATCAATGTTACCACCATTACTCAGAGATAGCATCACTACTATAAATATTTGATATATATTATTCCAATTAAATATGCATATAAAGTTCATTAATTTTCCAAAAAAGGGATCACAGAGTGAACACTATTTAATAATATTTTATAAAATAGAATAAATGTACAAGATGAGTCTGGAGCTGCATCTTGTTGTGCCAGGAAGTGCTCAAAAAAAAAAAAAAAAAAGGAAGAAGAGAAACCCCACATTGATGGGATGTGTCAAAGCGACAGAGAAACCAAGTGAAAGAGCTATCAGTAGCCCAAGATGGAAGAATTTGGGCAATAAAATAAAGTAGTATTGGACCACAAGGTATAAAGTAAATATCGAGTCCATATGGATACCAATACATGATTGAATAAATTAATTAAGATATGGAAGAGATAAATCTGCTTTGTAGAAGAATCCCCCAAAATTGGAATCACCCCCCACTCCTTAAGTGTGGGCTGTGCATAGTGAATTCCTTCCAAGAGTACAGTATGGAAGGATGCGGGAAAAGAGTAACTTTCCATTGAGAAACCTGATAAACACTACCTTAGCTAGGTGATCAAGGTCATAATCAACAAATCAAGTTGATAATACGTACCCTTGATATATTCAATGAAAATGACACTTTATTTCTGTGATATTCCTCCCAGAATCCTACGACCTAGAGGAAATGAAGACCTGAAAAGACTTAAGGCAAATTTCAAATTGGTTGTAGTTATTAATTAAGTATGTGGAGAGAGGGTTAAGACAATTGAAGTTGGAGAGACAGTTGCCAATGGACATCTGGATGAAAGCAAATGGACTGTGTCTACTTGTGAATGGAATGTACAATCACAGGCATGCAAATGTTGGTTGCAATATATACAAATGCCAGATTCCCTGGGGGAGACCGCTAAACCCATTTGATGGATAGAGTACTACAGTGTTCCTAGAGATCATCTGAGTCATAGATAGAGCAATAATGTCGTTATAAAACACCTACAATCACTATTTTTAAAAAGTTGAGATAAGTGAAAAAAATCATAAGACTTCGAATTAGAAAAACTTGGGATCAAAATCCAACTCTGCTGTTTTAACTTTGGGCAAGAAAGTAAATAGGCACAGTGGGGTAACATCTAAGTGGCAGGATTGTTAACGAGAACTGATGAAATGATCCAGAGAGTTATGAGAAATCTTGCTGTTCCTCCCAAAAGCGGGACCAGAGAAATCATTGTAATTATTATTAGCTGTCAGGAATGGCAGAGGGAAGCTATTTTCCAGTTTCTCATTAATCTGGAATGATGAAAGATAATCCATATCCTCAAACCACTCTCTTCCTATAGGTGGATATCTATATGTTGGTCCTAAATTTAATAATCCTACTTTTAATTCTCTGGTTATTAAAATATCCCTTCTCAAGGGCCGGCCCAGTGGCACAGCAATTAAGTGTGCGTGCTCTGCTTTGGTGGCCTGGGGTTCTCGGGTTCGGATCCTGGGCACCCATCGACGCACTGCTTGTCAAGCCATGCTGTGGCAGCATCCCATATAAAGTAGAGGAAGACGGGCACAGATGTTAGCCCAGGACCAGTCTTCCTCAGCAAAAAAAGAGGAGGATTGACATCAGTTAGCTCAGGGCTGATCTTCTTCACAAAAAAAAAAAAAAAGAAAGAAAGAAAAAGAAAATATCTCTCGTCTCCTAAAACAAAAGAAGGCCTTGGAGAGTATCAACAGCAGTCTTCTGAGTCCTATGGTAAAAAACAGAAAACAAAAAATCCGTCTTTGCTTTTGAAGTTTTTTTTTTTTTTTAAACGAAATCTTCTAGTCAATATCTAGTCAATATCTGAAACACTAGTCAAATAAGCAATCTCTTTCCATAACCAAACCAAATTATTTAAAATAACATGGATTTTTTGGTCATAGCTCAAAATATCCACTCACAAGTGGCAAATATTTTAAAATCTGACTGTAACTGAACTGGCAGCAGAGTGTATGACTGAATGCAGCAGGTTCCTAAGCACAAACAAAGATGATGAGAAAAAGAAACCTTGAGAAAAGCTTGATGGGAAATATCCAGTCAGGTTACTTCTGGAATAGGGTGAAAAACTTAGGCTGATGCAAATTTCCCAGTTGACGCAGTAGAATTCTATTTGTGCAGCCTATATCCTAGAGCTATTCTATTTCTATAAGTCTGTGCACTGTTGATGTAATACAATTCATCACAGGAAATGGTCACCTGTTTCCAAAATTAACCTGGGAATTTATTGTATCCAATAATGATTTCCAAATTAACCCCATCATAAAAAAATGGAAGAAACATGTCCTTAGGAGATACTAGAGTTTACTTCTCTGTCATTATTTCCAGTCTATCTACCCTCATTTGTGGACTTAGCAGTGTTCTTATTATTAGCTTTGAGATTTGAACTGTGTCTTTGAAATTGCTCAAAATTGTCATTTAATTGCATATAGTTCCACACTTCCTCTATTTTTGAGCATTTACTCTATATAATAGAATTGATAAGAAGTAAAGGAGATAAACAAACAAATGGGACTACATCAAACTAAAAAGCTTCTGCACAGCAAAGGAAACCATCAACAAAACGAAAAGACAACCTAACAATTGGGAGAAGATATTTGCAAACCATACATCTGATAAGGGCTTAATCTCCAAAATATATAAAGAACTCATGCATCTCAACAACAAAAAAACTAACAACCCAATTAAAAAATGGGCAAAAGACCTGAACAGACATTTCTCCAAAGAAGATATACAGATGGCCAACAGACACATGAAAAGATGTTCAAAATCACTAACTATCAGGGAAATGCAAATCAAAACTACAATGAGATATCACCTCACACCCGTCAGAATGGCTATAATTAACAAGACAGGAAACAACATGTGTTGGAGAGGTTGTGGAGAGAAGGGAACTCTCATACACTGCTGGTGGGAGTGCAAACTGGTGCAGCCACTATGGAAAACAGTATGGAGATTCCTCAAAAAATCAACGATAGAACTACCATATGATCCAGCTATTCCACTGTTGGGTATTTATCCAAAGAACTTGAAATCACCAATTTGCAAAGGTACATGCACCCCTGTGTTCATTGCAGCCTTATTCACGATAGCCAAGACTTGGAAGCAACCTAAGTGCCCATCAAGGGACGAATGGATAAAAAAGCTGTGGTATATATACACAATGGAATACTACTCAGCCATAAGAAACGATGAAATCCAGCCATTTGTGACAACATGGATGGACATTGAGGGCATGATGCAAAGTGAAATAAGTCAGAGGGAGAAGGTCAAATACCGTATGATTTCCTTCATTAAGTAGTAGATAATAACAACAATAAACAAACACATAGGGACAGAGATTGGATTGGTGGTTACCAGAGGCGAAAGGGGGGGGGAGGAGGGTGAAAGGGATAATTGGGTACATGTGTGTGGTGATGGGTTGTAATTAGTATTTTGGTGGTGAACATGATGTAATCTATGCAGAAATAGAAGTACAATGATGTACACCTGAAATTTTTACAATGTTATAAACCAATGTTACTGCAATAAACAAAAAATTTAAATAAAAAAAAAAAAAAGAAGTAAAGGAGATTTAGGACTTTGAGTCAATTCTGTAGTTTATTGAGACTTTGGGGGATGGTAAGACCAGGTGAATGTGTTCTGCATGTAGATTGGATGTGAATCTTTGGGGCCAAAGTATGGACTGTGGTAGGCAGAATTATGGCTTCTCAAAGATGTTCATATCCCAGCGGCATTGGTGGCATAGTGATGAGCATAGCTGCCTTCCAAATATGTCCACACTCTAATCTCTGGAACCTGTGAATATGTTATGTTACAAGGCTAGGGGAATTAAGGTACCTGGTGGAATTAAGGCTGCTATTCAGCTGACCTTAAAATAGAGAGAATTTCCTGGATTATCCAGGTAGACCCAATGTAATCAGAAAGGCCCTTAAATTTGGAAGGAGGCAGAAGAGTCAGTATCAGAGTGATGAAATGTGTGAAAAACTTGATAGGCCATTGCTAGCTTTGAAGACGGAAGGATCACAAGCCACGGAATGTGAGTAACCTCTAGAAACTAGAATAGGCAAGAAAATGGCTTCTTCCCTAGAGCCTCCAGAAAGGAACAGAGTCCTGATGATGCCTTGATTTCAGCCCAGTGTGACCCATATCAGACTTCTGACATCTACAACTGTAAGGTAATAAATTTGTATTGTTTTAACCCACTAAGTTTGTAGTTAAAACATGGTAAGAAACTAAAACATTGATAGTCTTCATGATATCCCGGTAACTAAATCCTTTGGACCCGAATCCAATGTAGATCTTGTCTGCGCTAAGTTTTGCACTTCAACAGAGTTATTGCAAAATTGCAGTATAGTTACAAGTTCACACACACACACACACAGAAACAATCTTTAGTTAAACTAATCCAGACACATCCTATCTAGTATATAAGAAGATAAAGTCAATTAATGCTAACAAAAGAATGAGCATATCTCCTCACCATATTATTCTATGTTATCTTTTGCCTCCCTGCCTTTTAAAAGACTGCTCAACCTATCCTGTCATTTGTTTTTTATTAACCATATCCTGCCTTCTTTTCCTGAATAATTTCTATTGTCCTTTAAGATTCAGGTCAGGAATTGCCTACTTCAAGCAACATCCCCTGGCTATAGCTAACTGGGGTAGATATTTCTGCCAGATGTTTCTCTATGTTCTGTGGTAGCACACTTCATACTATTCTGTAATATGTTTAGATGTTTTCTCTGTAACGAAGAAAGCTCCTGATGGAAATATCCATGTCTTACTTATCTTTGTAGCTCCATAATGATTTCTAGTGCTGTCCATGTGGCTGGTACTCAGTAATATGTTGTTCCAAAATGAATAAAGGATTGATTGACCATCCTCTTCTTGAGTTTCCTTAGATCCTTGAGCCCTAAATAATCCCTTTGCTCCTGATAGGTTCCTGCTCTTTTTCCCCTTAGTGTATAAACGTGCTCACTTGTTTCCTACCTTCAACAAAACAAAACCAACCAACCCTAAAGCTTCTCCTCTACTTCAAATTGCTCTCTATGCTAGCATTTCTCTCTAACTATAAGGCTCATACGAGACATCCACATTCATTCTTTCCTCATCCCTCTTCTTCTGTAAAATGATCTTTCTTCTCACCTGTATCAGTTTGCTAGGGCTGCCATATCAAAGGACCACAGACTGGATGCTTCAATGACAGAAATTTATTTTCTCACAGTTCTGGAGGCTACAAGTGAGATCAAGGTGCAGGCAAGTTTGGTTTCTTCTGTGGCCTCTCTCCTTGGCTTGTAGATGGCCGTCTTCTCACTGTGTCTTCGCATGGTTTTTCCTCTGTATGCACACACTAGTGATATCTCTGTGTGTGTCCAAATTTCCTCTTCTTATAAGGACACCACTGAGATTGGATTGGGATCCACCTTAACTACTTCATTTAATCTCAATTACCTCTTTTTTGCCCTATCTCCAAATATAGTCACATTTTGAGGCACTGGGGATTAGGACGTCACCATATGAATTTTGAGCAGACACATTTCAGTCCGTAACCCCAGCTACTGCTCAATATGAACACTCTTTGCAAATCCTTCAGTGACTTCATCTTATCAGTATAATGGATATTGTTCAGTCCTTTCTGACTGAAATTCTTTGGTGTTTTGCAAAGTTCAGCACTCTCTTTTTCTTGAAACTCTTTTTTTTTCCTTAATATTCATGCTGCCACTGTTGCTCTCTCCTTGTGTTCTTCCAACACATCTACTCTTTATTCTCAGCTTCCTGCATGGTCTCCTTTTTCTCTGTCTCTTATATGTACCCTAATCTGTAGTCTCACATCCTCTCTACATTAGTTTCCTAAGTAAACTCATCCAAACTTTTTGCTCCATATTCTGTGTATATATTAATGAATGTCAACTTTCTATTTCTATCTCACTTCTCTGTGCCAAGCACTTGACCTATATGCTTATCAAACATTTTTTGTTAAACTCAGAATATTCCAAATAAAATGTGCTATACTTATTTTTTGCACTTGATCTTTCTTTTACATTCACATTTGCATGCATGAGACATCCATTTACCCACAAGCCCACACCAGATGTCAGTGTTTTCCTGAATTCGTGGTTTCAATCCTAACCTCCTATCTATATCTCTAAGTTCTGCTTTTCTACCTCTCCTCATGTCATCTCAGTCTCAAGAAATACTTCTGAAGACACTCATTGTTTGTATCCTGGAATACTGCAATGCCCTTTTATCCACTGCTTGGCCTCACCTGCCCCATGACTAGTCTACCCTCTACATTATTTTCAGAGTGATGTTTCTAAAATTATGAACGTGTTAGTCTGGGGCTTGAAATTTGTACATATTTTTCTAAAGCTTTTAGGTTAAAGTTTTGACATTTATTGTAAGTTCTGTCGTTATGTCTTTTGGCTGCCTTTCCAACAGAATCTCTCTCCACTCCATGACTAACCTTGTCTTTAGCTAACCAAACCACTTTACATCTCCAAAATCGCTCACGCATTTCATGCTTTTGTGCTTTTACAGCTGCTGTTCCTTGCACGTGAAATCCCTGCCATTTTTACCGTCTATTTATTTCCTTCTCTGCCTTCAAAATTCAGATTATGCAATTCTTCTTTCAGAAAGTTTTCCATGATGGCCAGTCTGACTTAGATGTCCCTCTTTGGTCTTCTATAACAACTTTTATGTCTTTCCACCTTTGTACTTACCACACGTAATTTTGGCATTGACTTATAAGGATATCTCCTCCCAGAGGCGAGATAGGGGCCATATCTCCTTTATTTATTTTCTGACTATCCCTGGGACGTAGAATTGTATTTAGAAATAACTAAATTCTTCATAAGTAGATGGATGAATGGGTGCCCGCCTGATTATAATTATTCAACAGTAGTAAAAAAGTTGAATAAAAAGGGCAGGGAACAAACACAGAAAAACTTTTAGGAAGGTAATACAATAGCCCAGAGAAAAGGCAAATGGAAATAACAAGATCAGCCATCTTTAGCTCCCAAGATCTGTGTGTGTAAATGTGTTTGTGTGTATGTGGGTATTAAGATGCCAAGTAAGATAATGAACGAGAAATAGCTTGTAAGTGGTTAAGTAACAATCAGATGTTGGTTTTTATTTTGTTGCTGACATTGTTTCTAGAGTGATGAGGATAGAAAGGAAATATGCACAGAAGTAGAATTATTACAACTTAAGAAAGAGCAAATGTGTTTATCAGTAATAAAAATAAGTTTAAATTATAATATAGATGGATTTGTCTTTTCTGTATATCTTCTACATACTTCTGTGTATTTACCCATTACTATCTAATAAATCAACCATTTATAAACATAAACACAAACACAGGGATATTTAGGAATTCCTGTTATGACTCCACTTTTTGGAAGTTCAGATAGAATAGGAAAATTCTACATGAACCACTGTTTCAAGAGCCTTCTTTGGTCATGATGTTACAGAGGATGACATCCAACAGGGTCCTCTCCCTCCTCTTTCAGCAGACATCTACTCTCCCACTCAGGAATTTGTTACCTACTTTTAGTTATTCAGATGGGGAACATATACTTCAGAGGAGGGAATTTTTTCCAGGACATAGATGAATAGATATGTATATATTCCTAACATTTATTACACACTTACCAGGTGTGTAATAAGTAAATGTGCTAAACACTGTAAAATCTGTATCTTATTTAATATTCAAAATAGACTTTGTGATATAGGTATTACTGTCATTCCATCTTACAAATGAGGAAGCTAAGGTGCAAGGTCATATGAGTAGTAAACATTGGAGTTAGGGTTTTGAAACCAGCTTCTGGTTATTGGTGGTAGCCTATTGTGCCTAATCACAAGGCTTTCCTTAGATATCTTCTCTTTGTTTCCGTAAGAATGATACTCTCAAATTTGTTCTAACTGCACACATATTTCTGTAGAGTCCTTGGACACGAATATAATGCTACTAAGGGAAATCTCAATAAATAATTGTCCCCATACTCTTCTCTACTGACTCCTAAATACCAGTTACTAAATGTTAATTTAACTACAGTCATACATTGCATAATGATGCTTCAGTCAACAATGGACTGCATATATAACGGTGGTCTCATAAGATTAGTATCATATGGCCTCTGTGTATAGTAGGCTATACCATCTAGGTTTGTGTAAGTGCCATAGGAGGGAGAAATTTTTTTCTACCCTTCTAGGTTCTTCTGACTGGTCTAAGAATTAAATTGACATGACACAGATTAACAGGAGAAAAACAAACAAAAGTTTAATAACGTATATACATGGGAGAAACTCAGGGAAACTGAGTAACTCACCAAAATGACTGAAGCCCTCACCTTAAATACCATCCTCAACTAAAGACAAAAGAAGATATTGGAGGTAGGGAGAGTCAGGGACTTCAAAGGGAAGGAAGGCAATTTACGTGTAGGTGAAAAAAGAGCAAATGTTTGGAAAACAAGTGTTTGGTCACACAGAAACAGAAGACCACAGAAGGGACCCCAACAAATAGACTTTTCTAGGTTCCTCCCTGTCTACCACCTTATTTGTGTTATGCTAAGGTGATAGCTCACTTCCTGATTTTTTAATCTGAATTCTTTGAGGCAGTTTAGGGGGAGGTAACAAGAAAAAGTTTCTGAGTCTTTTGTTTCTTAAATAGAATCAGCTAAAATAATCCTCATGTTAAAGAGACATATTTTGGGGTAGCAAATTTTATTAACCTTGGGTACACTCTATGATGTTCTCTCGACAACAAAATTGCCTAATCATGCATTTCTCAGAATGTATCCCAGTCATTAAGCAGTGCATGACTGTAGTAATTATCCACATTCCCTTGCAACTCTGTTAACAACAGCTTACGCTGAAAGTGAAATGAGAACAAAGAAACTTCTCTTCATATACATTTGAAACAAAATAAATGCCAAACATTTTTAAATTTAGAGCACAGTGGAAATTTTTTATTTTTAAAAAAGTGACATCAAGTCCAAATTATTGGAATTTGAATTTTCTTTTTAAAAAAATTTTGGCAAAGAAAATAATTGTCACAATAAAGAGAAACAAACTATTGACTACTCACGCTCAAACATGAATGAATAAATGCATTATGCGAAGACACTAAGTGAAAAAAAGCCAGACCTGAAAAGTTATATACTTCATGATTCCATTTTCATAAGACTCTGGAAAAGACAAAGCTATAGGGACAAAAACAGATCAATGGTGGCAAGGTTTGCAGAAATGTGAGGAGGGGTTAATTATAAAAAGGTATCCCGAGAACATTTTGAGAATGATGGAACTCTTCCATATGGAATTGTGGTGTGGATACGTGGTTGTATGCATTTGTCAAAACAAATAAGACTGTCCACCACAAAGAATAATTATTAATGTGTGTAAATGTTAAAAACATATCAATCAATGTATGGAAGAAGGATGGAATGCAGATTATGATAAATTAATCTAACTGTATTACAAGTGAGTCACATAACTACACTGAAGGGGATGCAGGAAAAAAGCTCTTTATGGCCACTTTGGAAACAGTATTTTGACTGAATATTGTGTGGCTAAAGACAAAATGAGCTGTACACAAACACTATATTCTAGTTGGTAATGGAACAGCAATTTTTAAGTTACTTTATTTGTATGCTACGGTTAAAGAAATACATAAATATGCTGTTGATAATGAAAGCCAGTTTTCTCAAGATGTTATAAATAAGAAAAGAGAGAAGGATGGAATGAACACTGTAGTGCTGCAATGAATTATGTGTGTGTGGGTGTACACATACACATAGCTGATAGATAAATGATAGATGATAGATAGATAGACAGATAGATATGTGTGAATGCATGTATTAATATACATGTGTATATTTCCTGTCTCTATCCACTGTAGGCTACCAAAAGCAGTGACACCTCACTAGCAATGAGCACACTTATCATCCAGTTTTTGGCTTCCAAATACCTTTTTCCAAAAAAGGAATCACGACTTCTTGGAAACATGGATGATTCCAAGGGCAGGGCAGGGAAAATATACAACGAGCCTAGAGTATCTTGTGGTGCTAGAAGTTAAGGAAATACTCAAAGCAAACAATCCAACCAACAAAGAAAAAAAGATGGGAGCATGTCGAAGGGTATATGAGCCAAACTAAAAGACCACGTGACAGAATTTTGTTTCTCAAGGTGGACAATGTTAGTCACAACGACAACAGTGAAAAATAGTCCAAAGAATAAAGCAATCATACATGATTCCATGCTGATATAAAAAAATAACCAAATAAAATAATTAGTAAGAAAGAAGGAATAACTTTTCCTTACAAAATAATTCTAACTAATAAATGTAGAAGGAAATAGAAAACCACTATTAGAAAACCACAGTTGCAGACAACATTCACACATGGATACTGAAATTAGTGGGCAAAAGTTTAAATGGAGACAAGATACTTGCATAGACTCAAAGTATTTCCCTCTAAATATTTAGTAAGTACAAAGAGAAACATAATGATTTTAATTGTAGAACCTTAGCAGATACCATTTTAACCAAGTAATTGAGGCTAACACATATCGACATCTTGTTCCCACTGATATGACGCAGAAAGAGGAGCATATTACCTCCATAACATCATTCACAATAATGTACAACCATGAGGAAATACAAGGGAGGCACAAATTGATGACATTCTATAAAATAACCGGCCAATACTAATCAATAAGGTCATGAAAGACAGGGAAAGACCAAGGGAGTGTCACAGATTCAAAGAGCATAAGGAGACATGACAAATAAATGCAAGGTGGGATGCTAGTTTGGAGCCAGGAACAGAAGAGGGGCATCAGTGGGGAAAATGGTGAAATTCAAATAAATCTGTAGTTTAGTTAATATAAACATACCGAAGTCATGTTCTTTGTTTTAGCAATTGTTATATGATTACGTAAGGTGTTAACATAAGGGGAAACTGGGTGAAGGGTATGCTAGACTTCTTTGCACTGGTTTTGTAACTTCTGCAAATCTAAAATTCTGTCAAAATAAAAAGCTTAAAATATTTGTATCCAAATTACTGGTATTTTAAGTCTTTTTTTCAAAGAAAATAAGTATCACAAAAACCTCTATAATAGTGTTGTGAAACAGTAGAGTATTTCGGCAGCTGTACTAAACATGAACTGGTCTTCGAGGGAATCCTTTAATATATCTTTTAATTTTTTTCTGGAATCTCTAGGTTAAGGAGAGCAAAAATACCAGGTAAGTGATAAAAAGGTAACAACAATTTAAAAAATATATATTATTGGTAATATATTCAACTAACCATGCAAATGATATTTAATACTCCTCTTTCCTATGGATTTTTTACTTAGAAAACATCAGCAATATTTAAGTCACTTACACCACAGTTGACTCGTAGAGGGCAGGGGAAGTGGCGGGGGAGACGAGGGAGGAAAAAAATCATAAAAAAAACTTACCTGTGAATTACATCGGTTTCGTTCTGAGACTGGAGACATTTGAGCTCATTGTAATTGTTAAAATGGGAATTTTCTCATATCCATGTAAAATGAAATAGAAAATGGTTTTGGAAACATGTAGCATACTGTTGCAGACATATTTAACAAAGTTCCTTGAAAGTATACTTTATTAGGGTGTTGCCTTATTAAAAATTGTGCTTTCGGATTTACCCAGGTCACTATTAAATTATATCATGGGGCAAAAACAATTAAAACTGAGCTTTTCATTTCGACTATTCAGAATATGTGCCTAGCGCACAGTGAACTGCGGTAGGAAGGGTAATGACAGAAGAGTAGAATGATAGAGAGCAGGCAAGTTCCAGAACAGAATGGACCATAGCAGTGGTTCTTAGCTTTTGGATGGGTCCAAATCCAGTGAAGACTCTGATTAAGAATATAGATCTTCTAACCAACTTCCCCACTCCCCAACCAAACATATACAAGCTTATCCCATCAAAATTGTGCAGGTATTTGAAAAACTTCGTAAACATCCTGAGCACTATCCTTAGAATTAGGCTGAAAAACGCCTGGTATAAAGGAAGTTAATATGGCTTTGAAATATTAAATCAGCACTTTGTAAATAGGCAACCTCCCTATTCACGAACATAGAAAGCATGGCGACATTTTACATCAAATTTTAAGCTGTGAGTTGTATAGTATTTTTAACATATTACTCTTTTTTTTTTTTTTTAAAGATTTTATTTATTTATTTTTCCCCCAAAGCCCCAGTAGATAGTTGTCTGTCATAGCTGCACATCCTTCTAGTTGCTGTATGTGGGACGCGGCCTCAGCATGGCTAACATATTACTCTAATAATCAAAAATATTGATTCAGCTGGTCTGGCTGGCAAGATGGTTGCTTTATCTTTAAAATCATTCTCATTTCTAAGCTGGTGCTTGACCAGAGATTGGTGCATCTCCATTAGAATAGAATTGCTTTTTGGTCAAAGATATATGTGTTCTTTTGTTCTCCTGCTGGGTCATCCATTTAAGTCTTTGGGATTCTTGGTGTATTTCTAGAACCTATCCATGATATGTGAACACTGTAGGTGTTTTAACTTTTAAGTTTGAGAACAAGGGTAACAGGCATATTATGGGTTTTGCATATTTCTCTACTTTATCTCCACGTCATTGAAAGGGGGGCATTTTTCACTGACCTCTAATATTACTAAAAGATAAAACATGACTTTAGCGCAAAGATCTGTTTTGTGATTTGGTGACATTGAGTTTTACTATAATAACCATGCTTAATGACACTTGGTTATGTAAAATGTTTATACAGCCGGTATGTGCTCTACAGCAAGATGAGGCTTAACGCCAGGGTTTTCAGTATAATGAAGTTATACTTGTTGACATTTGGCTGAACAACATACACGGTTAAAATAAGTCACACATTTGGCAAACATCCTAAGATCTAAATATAGCAGGCCCTTTAGCACAATTTGGCTTATGACCAGATTTTCCTTAGATTAGGGACACCGCGAGAGTTCTGTGTTGTACTTTATGCTCTAAAGGAGGCAGCTGATAAATATGTGATGTTTCTCCGTAGGGGCCAAGGAGATTTTTTAGTATAAGTATCACAAACAAATTAGGCTAGAAAACCAAATATTTCTTTTTTTCTTTAATATTATTTAAGTCATTTACTTAATGTCAAGTCCCTATAGTATATCACAACATCCGCATTCTAAAATATTATATATTTATTAGATCCTATAACCTACTGAGGAATAATGCAATATTCAACCATGAAAAGTAACAAAACTTTTGATTAAGAAATTATTAAGTTGAACTGAGAAACAAATAGCAAAGTCCATGATAATAGTCCTCCTACAATTAATTAAATACCATAAGTAAACTCTTTCAATTTTAAAAAGAATAATCTCTTAATGTAGTACTTGGCATTCAAGGGCATAGCTTATAGTTTATAGGTTAAATGATCATAAATAAGAAATAAAATTAACTTGATTTTTAAAATCCATGATCTTTATATGTATTGAAATATGAAAATAAAATGTAATTCTTCAAATTTCATTTTTAAATCAAGGAAGGCCATATCTTGAATATTTTGATGGTTTTATCTAGTTGAAAATCAGACATCTTTTTTGTCTCTTTATTTTCACAAACAAAAAACCCTCTTACTTACTCTCCTGACTTAATATAATGAACTTAAGGGTAGCCTGATGCATCTCTATTCTTGAATTCTGAAATGATTAACCAAAGATGAGTCACATGTCTTTCATTTTGAAGTAAGACGGCATTTTGGATCCACTAGTAACCTGCTATTGTATTTATTTGGAATAATAATATAATAATAATAATAATATTTTGAGATAAAACATTAGATGATAGATTTGAATGTGTAACTTGTCTTTTAAGAGGTAGATACAACCAAGTATGAAATAATTTGGCCACGCTTGGAGGATGATCAAAAGAATTTTAGAGTTTATTTTTTCTTTAATAGGACAATACTGAAACTACAACAGCAATTGATGATGGAAGTAGAATGCTCTTTAATAAGTGTAAGTCGCACTAATTATTAAATCTGAATCAGACAGGAGATGAATGACATCATTACCTATGGCTCTAGTGAACAACTTCTAAATATGAAGAGTTACATAGAGATTGAGGATATAAGATTATTTAAAGAGACAAAAGATGTATTGTTCATCCCAACCCACAATTTGTCCTTTCAAACAATTTAAAATGTTGTAATCTTTACTTTTTTCCAAAGTGAAACAAAATTTGTAGTGAAATTTTATTTATTTTTTGGTTATCAAATAACTTTCAAAAATTCAAGACTCATAAGAGTAAGAGAATATGGTTAATTGCCAAGAAGTATGTTAATTTGTCCTTGGATATCAATGCTAAATGTTGATAAATAATAGAATCTTGATTGCCCCTCATTGGTGACTTGTCTGTTTTGCATGGCAAAAGCTTCTCGTAGCGTGTGGTGGAAGCGATTTATTGCATTGCACATTGTTTTTCACAGTGGGGGAATACCACAGAGAGACTAAAGACAGTGATAAAGTTGTCCTGAATTGAACAAGTTGAGAAGAAAAACACACTGGCAGTCAAAGACTGAGTAAAGTGATATTTAAAGGACAATGCCAGATGTCCTGACATGGGTTGTTTTATCTAAATGCATTTGAAAGTGGGAACCCTGTAAATATCTAAGGATAAAAACCAACCAGGGCAGAGTTGACATCAACATGTAAACATTTCAGCTCATAAATTTGAACAGCCACTGTAAATGAGTGGGACGAAGTTGTTATACAGTCATAATCTAAACATATCAAGCTTTGTTCTTGGCGTTTGGTTAATACTCATTTCTTCCACTTGGAGAGGTCTTTGCATCTCTCACTACAGCCCCACAGGCTCCTCTCTAACAGAACTAATAAGTGAGAGGGAAGGATCTGAATGGCATCAGAACTCAGAAATTATCCAAAATATCAGTATCCTAAACCTCAGGAGTGAAAATCTTTCCCCTGGTTCTGATTTTATATTTGACCAGATAAGTAAAATTTAGAAATAGGATAAAGAAGTTAACCATCTATTATAAAAGTGGATGGGCTCAATTAAAACAATATCTTACCGTGCTTTTAAATCCTTTTAGTTGAAAATATTACACTCAGAAACAAGAAGAAAATATGATTTTATAGTACAACCTCAGTGTGTTATTCATAAGCGTTTGTTTAGGATAATCAGAATGACATTCTGTGACCTCCTTCTCCTACACCCACATCCTCTCCTCCTCCCTTGTCTTCTTCTCCTCTCTCCTCTCTACTTTACTCTGGGAATAGCAGACATGGCTTTCAACCTTGTAATCTCAGCCTCATTGATGAGCGTCATGAGGGTCTGTTTAGCTTGCTTATTTAATCATAATAGTCCCCACATCCCATTTGCTATAAAATGAGAATATTTTTTATTCTCCCTCTAGACTATCTAAGCACTTTTGAGAGAGAGGAAATTCCTGTAATTTCTGCTCTATCCATCCAGTCCACATCTGAAAGACTTCAAACCTCTAATCTCACGTGATTAAAAAGATGGGATATGAATGTAGAGGAAGAAGGGTACGGATGTTAGCCCAGGGCCAATATTCCTCAGCAAAAAGAGAAGGATTGGAAACAGATGTTAGCTCAGGGCTAATCTTCCTCAGCAAAAAAAAAAAAAAAAAAAGATGGGATATGAAAGAAAATATCCCTCTTCTGACTAATGTGCACTATTAGTATCAAATGTCCCCCACACTCACTCATCATACTGATAAATTTTAGGGTGAGCATACATGGTTTAATTCACCAAGTCTTAACCCAAGGTAAAGATTTAATCCTATAATGCAAATAGAGGACATGAGATAAGAAACCAGACTGAATAAATGGCTTATCAAATATATCTAGAAGACAAAAAACATGAACTAGGAATCACACAAACACATATTGTTCCATCTCTCATCTTGATTATGACTGTAGGAAAGTTGATTCTGTTTTCATCATTTATAAGTTGTCTATTATTTATTCACTTTAAAATATTTAAAGTCTTTAAAAATATTTGGAGTTTCTTAAAATTTTTCCAGATTTTGAAATTTCTGAACTCAAGGGAATGCAAACAAAACTTGCTTTATTTTTCCTCCCTCGTTGATTCCCATGGTGTTACGTCAAATCTTTCTCTGCCCTTGGATAATGAGAACATGAGAGTCTCCTGGCTTTTGGGTCACGTTCAGTTACAAATACAAGTTTGTTTTTGATAATTACCAATACTCAAGGGGCTAAATTTCCAATGTAACCCCAAACCTCAAACTTATATCTAATTCAAGGCTTCTTCTCTCCCCTGTAGTTGAGGTCTAATCCATAGCTAGTGAACTCACAGTGAAGGAAGGGTCAAAACTCTGGATTTTATTTGTCTATGGATCTTGTTTTGTTGTCTACTTCTCTTCTCTTAATAAGCTGGATCTTCCTAAATTGAGAGAAAAAGAGAGTGTATCGAGGAAGAAGACAAAATTCTTTACATCTAGATTGAATTATATTATTTATTTATTTATTATATTATTTGCAGGCTTTCTTTCATTGTCAATGTCTTTGAGTGTGGCAAGCATCCAAATGCTCTCTCTTCCAAGGGCAATGTTAATGGACTCTTCAAAATTTCTCCTGCATGGATGTTCACACCATAATACCCTAACATTAACTCTCTGATAGCTTCTTATAACCCACCTTTAGTTCCTGTCTTCTGGAAATCTCTCTCCACATGGAGGCAGCTCAGGCAACCAGCTCTCCTTGGTGAAATCACTTTAAATCATGCCAGTAATGTGTCATGGCATCTGGTTGACCCACAAGAAACACTTGCATTCATGCCAGAGTGCATTCACTTTACAGTTTATGGGATTGGCTGTGCACTAAATAAGTTGAGGGAATGGATCCATACAGTTGTGCAACAGGGTAGTGCTGCTTGCCATGACAAACACTGGGAATATAGGCAACTTCTTGTCATTTCAGGAAGCTCCAGAAAATCTTCCACCCTGAGCCTAGAGAGAACTAAGAACAAATAGTTATGTTTGTGCATAATCAGGACTTTCTTTTATGGGATGAGGAAAGATGGTAGGTTGCTTTTTAACGAACTTAAGGAAAGTTATATTTAAGAAAGACCTGCACGTTAGTGTCTAGCTGTACATCTCTCAAAAATATTGATGTGGTTCTCTAATATTCTCATTGTTCTGGGACTTTGAGAGCTAAAACTTTGAGAAAAATGGTAAATACCTCATTCAGCACCCATCTACGTTTATAAATCAATGTTATAATTTTGGCATAGTCTAGTCTTGCTGTTTGCATTACGTTTTGTTTAAATCCACTTTATGAGCTAATGCCTGAAGTATCTTACACTAATTATGATGCTTGCTTCAAGTTTCAAGCCAATGCTCTTTATCAGATTTTAAGTTTCATTTGATTCTTACTTTAAATTTTTTTATTATAAAATGGTGTTCTTTTTTTAAATGTCTTTTCTACATCTATTGAGATGATCATCTGCGTTTCATCCATTAGGTCTATGAATGTGGTGAACAGCATTTATTCATGTTAAAAAAACACGATCAGTTAGGTGTGCTGTCAGTTGCAAATAAACAGAAAACAAAACTAACAACAACTTAAGCAATTTTTTTCCTCACGTGAGAGTAAGTGGAGAGATGGCTAGTGGATGAAGCTGATTCATTTCTTCAACATACACTCAGGTATCCAAGCTTTTTTCATCTTTTAACTGTGACATTCTTAGATTATTGGATTTCATCCTCATGCTTTTCCCTAATTGTCCCAAGGTAGCTATTAGACATCATGTCATCATTCAGGAAATGAAGAGATGGGAAAGAGTGGTTCCAAAACTACTGTCTACTTCATTGGGAGACAAAAAGTTTTCTACTCAAATGCTCAGGCAAATTTGATAACATCTCATTGGCCACAACCGTGTCAAATAGCATCCTTGCAAGGGAAGATATGAAAGGGAAATGTAAGGGAGAAATTACTTACTGAGTAAATAAAATTTTTATTAGCAAGAAAGAAGAGAGGAAAGGATATTAGGTAGGCATGTAACTTGTCTAAAAAACCATCCTTGAATTCCTAGGTTAAAACAAAATTCGATATGATGGATTTTTCTGTGAATTTTGTTGTCTTTCTTTTGTGTGGAATATTTAAAATTTTCCTTTCAAAAGTGAGACTGACCTGTAATCTTTTCCTTTATTACACGTAGTCCTTTTCTGATCTGGCTATCAAGAGTAATCAACCTTCTAAAACAATTTAGGGAGTGTTCTTACATTTCTATAATCTGAGTTTATGCAGTCGTAGAATTAACTTAGCCTGATTGAAATACACTGTATCTTAAGTATGAACATAATGCATCCAACCTTTTATGGGCTTTCCTTTTTTAAAAACTGTTTACTTGGTGCTCCAAAAATAAAGATAAATTAATGAATTTAACCTCCCATTCTTGTAATATGCTCTGGAGTATTTGTTCATTTGTCTTTCAGAAAACTGGCTTTCTAGCATAGCTAGATAGGACGATCCTCAGCAAAACAAAACATCTGGTTTTGTTTCATTTTCTTAAAGAAAAAAAGGAAGAAAGAAAACCCCACATTCCTCTCCTCGACAAGGCTAGAATAATACAGTGACAAACACTTCACAAGTCCATGCTCTTTGCGCTTTACCATCTCTGTATGTCAACTAGCACTGTAAATACATCTTAAGGAGAACCATGTAGGGATTATGCCAAAAGAAGTACTGAAGCTGATGGAAAAGGGAGAAACAAAAAAGGACACCCAATGATTTGTTTGTCATATGATCATAGATGCACTTCATCTGTCGTAATTCAGCAGGCAAAGATACGCAAAACATATGCAGCAAGGCCAAATCACCAGGTGTCAATTGCTGTCCCAATGTCATCACGCTCCTTAAACCATATATTCTCACCTCTGGCCAACAAGGAACATGCTTTTGCACCTAATTCAAAAATCAGCATTTTTAAGTTGTTCCCATGTTGTATCTTTAAGAAAGTATAAGGGGATATGATAAGGACTAAGGCACACACAGTATTTTTTCACTGAATACTGATGGGGAGGAAAAAATAAAGAAGGCTACTTGCTTTTCATGGTCATATTTGATGTTATATACATGATCACAAAGTAATTGCAAAGACATTTACTCCCCTGCTTTGTGACTTGGTATCTTGTAGGCTATTTATTCTCAGACTGCATTTTTAGCTTTCTCAACTCCTGTGTAATATTTGTCACGATAAATTATTTAACCTCTTCTTAAATGTTTGTTGAATTTTCACCTTTGCTCATTAATTTCCTTGAGACTTAAGTTTTTATTTTTCTATTTGTAGGCAACTGAAATTGCATGCAGTTTTTAAGACCAAACTGAAGTATTGCAGCTTTTCAGAACATTCTCCTCTACCTTTTCTCTATGCTTGTGCTCCTACTGGGCATACTATAACCTAAAATTTTTCCAACCTGGGCTCTGGCCTTAGAACATGAGAGATCTGTCTTGTCTAGGCATTCAATGCTCACTAGAATTCTACAACTCTATTCATGAGTGCTTAACTCTCAGCTGTATTTATTCTCCCTCTGCAGGAGATGGGCCCCTTTGTACGTCACCAAAGATGCCCTCTGGATCTCACACTTTGCCTTTAAGGGTTTAACTGTCTTCAGTTCCTTATTATTCCTCTACAAGGCGTCAGTGCAACTTGGTCCCTCCATACCTTTGAAATGCCCGAATCATTGCATCATTTGCTGAGTCATTTGCTGCCCCTGGGGACATTTTTCCAAGGTAATGTTTCAGCAAATTTTATGGAATTCGGCAACATTCTTCCAACCTTTCAAGCTAGAAGATAAGTGATCCAGTTGTAAAAAATATCTTACTATCTGTAAGTACCTGCCTGATCACTTTTGCTTGCACCAGTGTTAATGCAGGTCTTCTAGGAAACTGACTCCATGATGGAATTAGAAGTAAAAGAGATTATCCCAGAGTCATCTGTGAAGGGTACAAGGGTGAGGGAGCAAGAGTGGACAGGGAGAGATCATGGATCATGACACAGGCCTGAAACTTGCGACAGGAGAAAGAAATTAAAAATAGAAGATTGGATAGTGAGAGCCCCAGACTGCGGTGTAGCTCTGAGAAAGACTTATACGGGCTGCTGGAAAACCTCAGAGCAAATATTGCCCATTCCAGAAATCCTGATTCGGGTAGAAATGGCCAGGCTCTGGTACCCCACTGTTATAGCCATTGGCTCCCGGCAGCTCAGGCAGCGTGTGGCCTCAGTGATGCTGTGAGGTAACCCAAAAGCTATCAACTAATTACGCTCCTCACAGTGTAATTTTCTCTTAAAGATCTGAGCAGCACACTTTCATGATTGCCACAATTCCTTACACAAAAGTGAACAAATCCAATGGAACAGCTCAGTGAATAATTAGAAAACTAATGCTTGTGAAACAACCAGTTCAAGAAACAAGAACTTTGCCAGCAACTTAAAGGTCTCTTGCGTCCCCTCTCAAGCACTATCCTTTTATCTTTGCTCACTATCCTGGCTTCCAATCCTATATATTTTTGTTAGCTGTTGTGGGACTTTGTCTATATGGCATCATAAAATGTGCACTCTTCTGTCTTTGCTGATTTCTTTCAACATTATGTTTGTGAGACTCATATATGTTGTTGTAAGCTGATATCGTGAATCAAATTTCTATGAAAAATCATGCCAATGACTTGGTGCACATCTGCCCACATTTCTCTTGGGGCTGTTCATCAGAATTGTTGTGTCTTAAGGATTGTGTATTTTCAACTTCAGTAGATAATGTTAAAATATTTTCCAAAGTGGTGGCATCAATCGTACTTCCTCAGCGATATATAAGAGAACAGTTGCTCCGTATCTTTAACTATTCCATGAGTGTATATTGCGTGTCCTTTCAGTTTTCAATCAAAAAATTTTTTGTGTGTGAGGAAGTTCGGCCCTGAGCTAACATCTGTTGCCAATCCTCCTCTTTTTTGCTTGAGGAAAATTGTCATTGAGCTAACATCTGTGCCAATCTTCCTCTATTTTTGTATATGGGATACCTCAAGAGCATGGCTTGATAAGTGGCATGTAGGTCTATGCCCAGGATCCGAACCTGCGAACCCCGGGCTGCTGAAGCAGAGGGCACAAACTTAACCATTACACCACTGGGCCGGCCTCTCATAATTTTTAGTTAGATATTTTTATGCAGCCAAATCTCTCACTCTTTTCCTTTTGATTAATTCAATCCATTCAGACTTTGTTTTTAAAACCCTCTATATAATGGTCAAATTAATATTTAATCTTTTCTTTTTTTTTTTTTTTTTTTTTTAAAGATTTTATTTATTCATTTTTTTCCCCCCAAAGCCCCAGTAGATAGTTGTACGTCATAGGTCCGCATCCTTCTAGTTGCTGTACGTGGGACTCGGCCCCGGGTTGGACGGAGAAGTGGTGCCTCGGGGCGCGCCCGGGATCCGAACCCGGGCCACCAGCATCAGAGCGCGCGCACTTAACAGCTAAGCCACGGAGCCGGCCCTCTTTTCTTTTAATTTAAACAGTTATTTTGATTTCTTAATTCTTTCTACAGTGTATTTGCTACAGAGGAAATCTCTAAAATCTTCTTCAGAATAGCTGATCAATTTTACTGTATCATTTCTGAAAATACAATTTATTCCCCTTCAAATTATATTGCTTCCATTATTCTATTAAGTTCTTCTATAGATTTTATAAGGTTTCAGGACTATTTCCTCTGTTTCAATGATATGTCTATGATTTTATGCCACATAATTTTATTTATTGTAATTGTAATATATTCTTTAATAGTTAATGTTGTCATTCAAGTAATATTTATTATATAGTCATAATATAACAACCGTCATTGTTTTATTCCCACTTACAAAAATAATCAGCAGCTCTTTCACTTTTTGATTATTTCATTCGGACTTTATGTTTAAACAGTATAGGTTTCATTTTGAAACCTATTTTGGAAAGTGTTTTTAATGTTAAATCCTCCAATCCAAGAAAATAACAGTTCTCTCAATATTCTCAAGTCTTTCTTTCAATTCTGAGACTATAATCGTTAGTTTAGTTTTGTTTTGTTTGCTTTTAATGCTTGTACTGAATTTTTCCTGTTGGATCATCTGAATCATCTTGCTGGATGATTTTCTGTTTGTATATAACAGTGGATTTTTACTGTCTGCTATCCTCCAATTTCTTTTATTGAGATTCAAGCTTATCTCCAGATGTTTTCTCGGCAAATGTTTAACGTGGGTAAACTAAGTAGGTCAACACAATGCAGTCCTTTATGACTACAAAATTACTTTGGATGGCTCCCTCAAGGGAAGAAAATATTACTGCAATAAATTCTACTAATGGCTAAAAATTACTAAGTGATTGTTGTGTACCAGACACTGCACTAACTGCTCTACAACTGCTAACTCACTTAGTCTTCATACTCATAAAGTTTAGTGTTACTTGTCCCATTTTACAGATGAGAAAAATGAGGTACAGAAAGGTAATTAACTTGCCATGGTTCATACAGCTGGCAAGCGGTGAGGACAGATTTTAAAGCTAGGTTGACTTGTGTGGTTTGTCTCTTCCTAATCAGTACTACGTGTCCTTTCTGTGCTTAAAACATGCACAGGACACACAGATTTTGTAACCCTTAAAGACAAAAAGGGTAAGTTCAGGCATGAAGCAAAATATGTCTGGAATAGTATAGGTTTCACTGGAAAAGGAGATAATGGATAACAAAATGATAAATAATAAGAAATTAAACATTCTCGAACTGGAAAAACTCAGGACGGTAGCAAAAAAAAGATCAGATAGATATTGAAGAAATATTGTGGTAAGAAGATTAATGTTCACTCCTATCCCTGTCAGTTTTGAGGTAAGACGGATGGAACCACGAATAGGTCATAGGTGAATTATTTAAGACAAAAACATAGTTATTTACATAATTTCTGTAATAGGCGCAGCTAAAATTATTTAAAAAAGCAGTTTCCCACCTGAAAATAGAAACGTAAAATCGGGAAATTTAATAGTGTGATTTTTGCTAGAGGAGTGATTTTCACATCTTTTCAACCAGAATCCATTATAAGAAATCCATTTTACTCATCCTGACCCAGTACACATATAAACATCACACAACAGACACCACTCACATACACGTGCACGCACACACACACGCACTCACACTGTTCACAAAGCAATAATAGTACTCTTACCGCACACTATGTATTCAGATTGTTTCAATTCTATTTCATTTTTTGTGCTAGTCATACTCTATTTTTTTTTGAACTAATGACTGCCTAATGCCTTTAAATGGCAATACTAAAAGCTCTAGAGGAAAGTGACAGAAAATAGATAAAAACAGGAGCAAAGGAGAAAATATTAAGCAGCATTGAACTCAATAGGATTGAAGATGAATGTCAATATGTGCATTTATTAAAAATCGTATAAGTTTGCAGATAAAGCTGGGCTATCAGCTGGAGTAAGAATGTTAATTATAGATGATAAGAAGTAGACACGTGAATTATAATATTATGGCCAAAATAATCTGGCAGAAGAATGATGAGATAGGATGGTAGATAATGACTTTAGAATTCTGGTTTTCAACGTGTTTACACCTTAAAATATTTGAGGGACAAAACAAATTGTCCTTTCCTCAGTTCCAGAGACTTACTAAGCCAATAACTCTTAATACTGAGATGCGTGAGAATTTCTGAAAGAAGGAGCTGGATGGATCTGGGCACAATTTGGGGAAAATATTGTTTTAAGGGATCTCATAAGCTCTTTGGAGGATGTGCATCTTCCCTCTGAGGATTTCTGCAGTAAGTTCACTGAAAGCTGAGGTTGACTGAGGACAAGGAAGAGAGCCCAGAAGGCAGAGTTTTAATAAGCAAAGAGGGATTGCAGTAAGTACTACTGAGAATTTTTAAATGTTTTCAGTAAAGACATTTTTCAAGATCGTTATTCAATGAATTATCTTTTTTTCTGATTTCTTTTTCTTTAGTAAAAAATATACTGCAGATAATCTCCAAATTTTTATCCTAAGTGAGCTGATCTGCTTTGTAATGACTGTTAACTTCCTCAATGAATAGGTTTACATCATTCCAAAGGAATGTAGATATTATATGGAATTTAACTCTGTTTTGGCCTCAGTTACCTCTCTTCAGTTACTGATTAAATGGTGATTTGCCAACAACAACACCATTCCATGAAAGTGGCCACATGATACTGGCTCCATCCCTTAGCTATTTACAAATTAAAAGGAATGGTCAGATCTTACCAGGTATCATGAAAAGTCTCTGTGATTGTTCTCTGTGTTTATAAAATATGTTGATATTTCCCCTGAAGTATTCTGAAATTACCCTTCTATAGGTAAACTATATATATTTCATTAGAACAACAACAACAAAAAAAGATCAAGTTCTGAAATTCTTCAGACTGTAGAAAAGAGAAAAATACATATATTCAGTAGAATGAAACTTTTAAAATATAGAAGGGAGAAGAAAGCGTAGACTTTATAATCTTTTATCATTAAATGCATATGTTATTGTAAATTATTTAGAGGATTATACATGAATATCTAAGGAAATTCGTGACATCTTACTTCCTAGATTACCAAAGACTCGGTTATAACAAACTCAAGATAGTAAAGCATTGCATTCAATTTTATTTCTATAAAAACAAGTTACAAAAGACAGATGAGTTCCTTGGAGCTGGATATTTTTACATGGAATGGGACAACCAAATATGTTTACATATCAACCTTAACTTTTCCAAGTTCAGAAAAGTCATTGAGCCAACGGCTTTCTGACAATTTGATCCAGAAAAATATCTCTATGCTGTTTTGAGAAAGCCTTAAAGTGTTCTGCCAGCAAAAGATTTTAGGAGGAGATGAGCAGAGTTGCTACATTAACTGTCACTAATATAGACCCTAGGTGGGGTAAGAGTTATCATCTCAGAGTGTAGAGGATAAATAGCTATAAAATACTCTTGAACAGTTACAACAGATAATGTATTTATTTCCATATTCAAAATTTTAAGGATAATTTGGTTTTACTATAAATATGGTTGTAGATTCAGTGCATTGGGAGATGCAAACTAAGTTTATAAACACAATGACAGATAACTATTATAGCAGTTTCCTTTATCTTGTAAACTTCTGGCATTTCTGACATCAGATCATGTGTGAGGAATTATTTACTTTGGCTGTAAAAGGAAGAGCCTCCTCATCACTTCCTCACAAACCACTTTTCTATTGAGAATTGTTTATGCTCAAAGCAAAGAAGACCATCTGATGGTTTCAAGTAAATATCACCATTGAGCAATGTGTTTTCATTATATTGCTACTTAGCTTCCCTTAAAGAGGAAGGAGAGGAGATGTCTGATTGCTCTGGTTCCACACTGCTTTTATATAATGCATGCCCCCACTTCTCCACCACCATCTTGGCATTTAAGGTTCTAAAGCACAATAACCACAAGAAGAAGCAATGCAGCAAGTCCTTATGGTCATCACTACTTTTAATCTTCCCAGCAACGCCTTGAGGCAGGTACTCTTATTCTTCCCATCTTATGAGAATCTGAGGCCCAAAGAGGTTAAGAAATTTAGTCAATCATTGGGCCAGCCCCTTGGCTTAGCGGTTAAGTGCACGTGCTCCACTACTGGAGGCCCAGTTCGGATCCTGGCGCGCACTGACGCACTGTTTCTCCGGCCATGCTGAGGCCGCGTCCCACATACAGCAACTAGAAGGATGTGCAGCTATGACATACAACTATCTACTGGGGCTTTGGGGGAAAAAAAAAGAAAGAGGATTGGCAATAGATGTGAGCTCGGAGCCAGTCTTCTTCAGCAAAAAGAGGAGGATTAGCATGGATCTTAGCTCAGGGCTGATCTTCCTCAAAAAAAAAAAAACAAACAAAAAAAGAAATTTAGTCCATCATAAAACTATTGAAAACATAACCAGCTTAGAACGCGGGTACTATCTGATTTAGTTTCACCAGAGTCAGCTTCTTTGCCTTTATTCATGCTGTTCTATCTTCCACTGACAAAAGTTTAGCAACCTCTCCCATTCCTGATCTTCACAGATAGATGTATTCTCTCACTTCTCTTGGCTCCACTGAGGTTGTTTCTCATCTCATTCTAGCAGACGTTAGGATCCAGTTTGCCTTGGTCGTGTCCAGAATTATTTAGGCTGAGGTAACATCGTACTGAAGTAAGAGTGGCATAAACACGTTATTTGCTGACTAATCAAGCAATTAGGGTTGGTTAGCTGTACAACAACGTCAACAAGTGTCCAGGCTTTCAGGAAGTTTCTACGTTCCCATTTGTAGGGTAGCAGTGATGCCTCTGTTTATGGTTCCGAGAAGGCCACAGGGTTTCCAAGCATCATGTCCTCAAAAACCAGCATCTAAAAGTAGGAAGGAAATAGGCCCTTGCATATGTCTTACTTGTTATCAAGGAATCCCCCTCTCAGATCTCTCAAGAAGTTCTGTGGGACAGTATTCATTAGTTCAACTGTTTGTTTTACATATATTTCCTCAGTTCTTACTGTGTACCAAGCACTGTTGTAAGCAGTGGGGATCCAGTCACACACAAAACAGAAAATCTCCCTGCTTTTACGAGGCTTACATTTTAGTTAGAAAAGATAGACACTAAACAACAACAAGAGACATATATATGCCAGGTTGGGATAAGTGATAAGAAGGAGAAGCAAATGAATGAGGGATAGAGAAATAAGAAAGGTTCTACTTCATATAAGGTGGTCAAAGAAGGTCTCTTTGGTAAAATTACAGATGTGCTTAGATATGACCAAAGTAAGGCAGTGAAATGTACAGATATTTAAAAGAAAAGTGTTTTTGGTAATAAGAACAGCAAGAGCATGAGTTCTGGGGCCCAGCGAGGATGTACTGAGAGGGAAGAGAGCCTGTGATAGGGAAGAGGGCAGAAAAACTATCGGAGATACAGCACAAAACTAGATCGTATAGACTTCTCGGTCTGTAGCAAAATAAACCAAACTTTAATCTGAGTGAGATGGGAAGTCAATGTTGGGTTTTGGAAATGAGATTTATGTGATTTGACCAACATTTTCAAAGATTCTCTCAGGCTTCTCTGGGAAGTATAGACTGGATTAGGTTTGAGAGCGTAGGTAGTCACACGTGCAGTGGATTAAGCAGTTAGGGGCCTACTTGGAATGGCCCAGGTGAGATGCTGTGGTGATAAGATGGAAGTGGGAGGCCACAATCAGATTCTGCATATATTGTGAAGGTAGTGCCAGCAGGCCGTACTAATGGATTTGATGTGAGGTGTGAGAAAAAAAGATAACAATTCCACAAATTTGAATCTGAACAAATTAACAGAATGGAGTTGCCATTCGATTCACAGCCTGTGACTTATTAAAAAAACAAAAACAAAAGGAAGGAGGCCAGGGAAGTGAGTATCCGGTATTTAAAATTTGTGTAATAAGAGACATGATGTGCTAGCTAAGGAGGTAGGAACTGAGGAGACATATACGTTTTTTTGCTATACCTTCATTCATAGTCTGTTATCTTCTCAAGGAGATGGATTGTGTCTTTTTAGTCACATCTTTATGGTCACTGCAGCAAACGTATTGTTGCAATATTTGTATTAGAACTATTAACCATTCAGTTAAACAAACATAAATAAAGTTTCTTTAAGCCTTCATCTTAAAATCAAATACATTGAATCTACCCATTATAACGTCTTTTTTTTAAATTGATGTCATAATAGTTTATAACATTATGAGATTTCAGTTGTACATTATTATTTGTTTGTCACCATATAAATGCGCCCCTTGACCCCCTGTGCCCACCCCCCAACCCCCTTTCCCCTGGTAACCACCAAACTGTTCTCTCTGTTCGTGGGTTAGTTTATATTCCACATATGAGTGAAGTCATAATAATGTCTTTTTTTTTTTTTTGGTGAGGAAAATTTGCCCTGAGCTAATATCTGTGCCCATCTTCCTCTATTTTTTGCATGTGGGTCACTGCCATGTGGGTGACTGGCAAGCAGTGTAGGTCCACACCTGGGACCTACCGAAGCAGAGTGTGCCAAACCCGGGCCACCGAAGCAGAGCGTGCCAAACCCAACTGCTACACTTTTAAATTTTTTTCTTTCAAGTTTTATTAATTGCATTGAAGGAATCAAATATTTAGGCATTTGTATCTAATTTATAAAAGCAATGCAAAGCAGAATCTTGTCAATATTACAAATCAGTGTGAAAAGATGACACCGTGAGGCATTACGGTGAATGAATGATATAGTCTGTATAATTGGAGTTTTCGGAAGAGAGAGATCATTGTGGGCTGGAGCATCTGGACATGTTTTTATAGGGAGGAATTGAAGGATTTTGGACTTGTTGATGGCAGAAGAGAAAAAAATGTACATTTTGGTTGGTTAACCTGAATGAATAAATGGGCAGAAGGAGGTGACCCAAAAATATGTTTGGGCTTAAGTGAATATATTGGTTTGTTGGAGCCTGCAGTGCTACATGGAGATGATAAGGTTAATTGACTATTTGAGATCAGATCAAGGAGAGGTTAAAAGTCCTGATGAGCACAAAGTACGAGGTGTGATTTGTGGTTGATAAAAAGCTGGTGAAAGTTTTGGAACAAGGCAGTGACTTAGGAAAGCAATGTTTTAAGATGAATTTCTTAGTGGCATATGCATTGGAAGGGAGATTGGAGACAAGATATCAGAAGATGTTAGATTCGATAATAATGTTCAGATATCAAGAATAAATACTTAAAATAAAGTGGAAACATTGGGAGATTAAATGTGCCAACAGTGGCGAGAGAAAGATTTTAGCAAAACGTAAACAAAAATCAGGTATGGAGAATAAAAGTATAGGAGTGTTCAAAGAAGAACCCGCATCCTGCAATAATGTGCTTGAGGAGATCATGATGCTATTGATGGGAAAAATTGGAAGCCTTCTCTCCCAAAAAAGTAGATGAATTCTCTGGGAAGCACAAGGATAACTATTGCAGATGTCGATGTCCCAGAGCAAAGGCAATCATCATATGGCATTTGTCATACCCATTTGTTCCCCTCCCCCAAAAGTGAAATTTGCCAGTTGACAAGCTTCTCCCATACACTCAGAATCCTAGTTAGCCTTTACACTACCTCATCCTTATATATGAATGGAAAAAAAAATTCTTAGATATATGTGTTAGACTGTCCTCAAAGACCAAAATAACCTAACATGAAAATAATGACCCCAGTGAAAAGAGACATAAATAAGACAACAGAAAATAAGTCAAAACATCTCCAAATAAGATCTAATAGAGACTTAGTATACTAGGTTCTTAGAGCAGCCATAACAATTTATCACAAACTGAGGGGTTTAAAACAATAGAAAGTTATTTTATTATAGGTCAGGAGGCTAGAAGTCCAAATTCCTGGCGTCACCGAGGCATAGTCCCTATGAGACCTTTAGGGAGCCTATTCTAGCTTCTGCCCGCTCCCTGGAATCCTGGGTGTTCGCTGTCCTATGGCTGCATCACTCCGATCTCAGCTTCTGTCTTCACAAGGACGTTTCCCTGTGTATATATCTGTGTGTCTTCTCCACTTCTCATAATACCAATCATTGGACTTAGAACCCACCCTAATCCATTGTGACCTCATCTTAATTTAATTAATTACATCTGAAAAGACCATATTTCCAAATAAGGTCATATTCTGAGGTTCTGGGTGAGCATGAGTTTTGGCAGGACACTATTCAACTTACTACACTTGGGAAGACAAATATAAGATCATAATAATATGAAAACAAAGTTATCAGAAAATAAGGAGTGCTTACGTTAAAAATATGATTGCCTAAGCAAAGATTAAATTGAAAAGTTGGAGATAAGGACCTCTGAATGTAGAATTAGGAAACAAAGCAGTAAGATATAGGAACGAAAAAATTAGAAAATAGACCATCATTTCAATGAATAGGAGTTCTGAAAAGATTCATCCAACTAATAGGAGTCATCAAGGGGGCTGGCCCAGTGGCGTAGCAGTTAAGCTCGCGTGCTGTGCTTCGGCAGCCTGGGGTTGACAGGTTCGGATCCCGGGCACAGACCGAGGCACTGCTTATCAAGCCATGCTGTGGTGGCCGTCCCATATAAAGTAGAGGAAGATGGGCACGAATGTTAGCCCAGGGCCAATCTCCCTCAGCTAAAAAGAGGAAGATTGACAACAGATGTTAGCTCAGGGCTAATCTTCCTCACATACACACAAAAATGTCATCAAATCATTCCAAGTTGTCAACTTCTAGTTTTAGAAAGATCAACTAATAAGATATCTATAAAGACTTGTACCTAATAGGAGTTCAAGAAATCTAAATAATAGGAAATCTAAAAAGAGATAACAGAAGAAAGGGAATATTTTTAAATGAAATAAAGAAAATTCCTACAGTGCCAGGAATCTTCAAACAGAAATATCCTACAGATTTATTGTCAGAATCCGTGAACAAGCAAATTAAGGAAAAATACCTAAACATTTCCTGGAGAAGACACAAAACAAGTCAGCTACAAAAAAAGGAGAAAAAGATTAATATAAAATTTCTTATCATCAAACTGGGTGCTAGAATTCCACTGAGCATTGCATTCAGTTTTCTAAGACTAAATTGTTTTCAGTCAAGAATTCCATAAACCATCAATCAAGTGTGGGGGCAGAATAAGAGTATTTCAGGTTATGGAAGTTTACCCTCCATGCGTTTTCTTTAGAAGACATTTGGGGGGTACACTCCAATAAAAATTTAATTTGAAAAACATGAAATTTTTCATCGAGGTGATGATATTTAAGCTGAAACCTGAATGATAAAATATCAGTCATATAAAAATTCAGGGAAGAATATTCTAGGCAGAGGAGATTTAGCTAGCTATGTTAAGAAATATACAGCATGGTCATGTGCTCAGGATTGATGTGGTTAGGGAGTGGAAGTTTTGGAAGAGTGGAAATGCTTGGAGTGAGGAAAGAATAAGAAAAAATATCAGTAGGGGCCGGCCCAGCAGAGTAGTGGCTAAATTCGTGCACTCTGCTTCGGTGGCCTGGGGTTCACAGGTTCAGATCCTGCACACAGACCTACATACTGCTCATCAAGCCATGCTGTGATGGCGTCCCACATACAAAATAGAGGAAGATTGGTACAGATGTTAGCTCAGGGACAATCATCCTCACCAAAAAAAAATAAATAAATAAAAGAAAAAATATCAATAAATTGGATGCTGAGAAGCAGCGAGAGCTCACATGAAATTAATTTGTCATTCATGTAATTTAAATGGTAGCTTCACTAAAAATAATGTCATAAATACTCTGCCCACCTACTAATTCAGTCCATTTTTCCCCTAGTTGGAGTAAAGTAATGGAAATCATTGGCATAAAAACTATGTGAAGAAATTCTTGCAAATGATTTCCATGTAACGCTTTGTCCTCTTTTTTATCAACACAACGTTTTAAATTACAGTTTACAAACACACATGCTTAAGATGGCCTAATGGTGATTAGAGATAGAGTTTAATGTCATTTAAAGAGAATATGTTAACTGACTGGAAATCACTCCTGAATGAAAAAAAAAATGCATTTGGTAGAATATTTTAAATGCATTGGAGGGAAAAGAACAAGAACTCTATTATCATGACTTCTTAAACAGGCAATTTAGAATAAGTGCTTGAT
Source organism: Ceratotherium simum simum (assembly GCF_057802395.1). NCBI lineage: Eukaryota > Metazoa > Chordata > Mammalia > Perissodactyla > Rhinocerotidae > Ceratotherium > Ceratotherium simum. The sequence continues at coordinate 17,818,703 of NC_141926.1, forward strand.
AAAAGGACATTTCCTTCCCTATGGTTCAAATTTTAGAATGTCTTTTGCACTTAAAAGACAACGTTGGAACTGATTCTTTCACCTCCTTAGAACCTACCAGTTGCTCAGAATCACCAGACAATTTCATTAACTTCATACCTAGGCTATTCTACCATGTTACGGATTTTTCTTGCTTTCTATATTTCTAACTAACTTCCTTTTTCCCATTGGGAGAAGGAATGGATGCCTCTGACCATATTTTTAATGTCACTCTGTCTTAATATCCATCTTAATGTCAGTTCTTTCCATCTCCTAAGGATTCCATCTTTCTGTTGGCATTCATAGGCCCACTTGACAATTTTACTGATTCTTTATATTTTGTATCACATTTTTCTCATTTAGCTTTTTCTTCTTAGAGTTTTTAATTGTTTCCCTTTATTTGCATTTTGTACTTTCATGCAATGTTGAAGATCACTAACTTTCAATTTTTGGAATCCTCTTTGAGAGAAAGTATGAAAGATTTAACTATGCTTACAGAAGACAATGTAAATGTTGTCAAACTTGATGGATAAAGTATCTACTCGACAGAAATTGGAATAAAAATGTGGTAAGAAGTGAAAGGAAAATTAAAAGACCTGCATTCTCACCTTACAAATCTAGTGCTCCAGATTCTGTCAATAGTCGATAGAAAAATATTGACATAAATATTAACTTTTCAAAGATACTTTCAAAGATCTAAAATAATATAATTGTCTGCATATAAATAGGGCAATACGAAAAGATTAAAAGCTGATAAATCATACAGAAGTGATATCAACATAGTATTTAGCCAGGTAGGTGTATTCACCACCAGAAGAACTATAAACCAAAGCAAATAAAAATAGATGGTTTTATAGAACAAGCATCAGCATTAGGATGAGAGAATTAGGCAGCTACTGATTTGCTTACTAGACATGCTGTATTATTTCTTTTTTTTTTAAACTTTGTGTGCATATTGATTTCATACACACACACACACATGTACATGTGCATACATAGTTTTACAAAGCTATAAAAGTAGCTTTTGGCAAATGAGTGGTTAACTTTGGATTTTCCCAGAGGTTGACAGAAAGTGGGAAGAAGTCATCTATCTTCCATATTCCACACATAAGGCGGTATATTGGTGCTAGAAACATAAATTTACATAAGAAAGAGCCCTGCTCTTCAGGAATTAACAGCTGTGGATGAGTACGTGTATTACATAAATGCAACGCGTGGTAAGTACTATAGTATTGTGAGTGGAGTAGAAAGGGGACATCCAACGGACAGTGGTTAATTTCCAACAAATATATTTTGAGGTCGTGTGTAGCCACATAGTCATGTTATTACATCACTCTCAATAATTTCCTTCACAGCTCTTATAACTATCTAATGTTTTCTTTGGTTTATTTACTCAGTTTTTTATTGTTGAGTCTTTTCTCAAGAATGAAAGCTCTATGACAGTGGAAAATTCATCCACCTTCAGTGCATAGAATTTTTTTTTTTTTCGTACATAGTAGGCCTTCAATAAAGTTTTATGAAGTGAAAAAAATTAGGTCAATTGGAAATGATCATATACATATATATACATATCATATACACATCTATCATCTCACACAATTTCCTTTTTGTGTGTGGTGAGAATGTTTAAGATTTCCTCTGTTAATAACTTTCAAGTACACAGTGTTGTTAACTATAGTCATTATGCTCTGCATTAAATCCCCATGACTTATTCATCTTGTAAGTGGAGGTTTGTACCCTTCACCCATTTCTCTCACTACCCCCCTCTCCCACCCCTGGCAACCACCATTCTGCTCTCTGTTTCTATGAGTTCAGCTTTTTTAGATTTCACATATAAGTGATATCATACAGTATTTGTCTTTCTCCGTTTTATTTCACTTAGCATAATATCCTCAAGGCCCATCCCTGTTGTTGCAAAGAGCAACATTTCCTTTCTGATGAGTAAGATTTCTATTTTCTTTATTCATTCATCTGCTGACTGACACTTAGTTTGTTTCTATATCTTGGCTATTGTGAGTAATGCTGCAATGAACATGGGGATGAAGATATCTCTTTGAGATCTTGATTTTAATTCTTTGGATATATAACCAGAAGTGGGATTGTTGGATCAAGTGGTAGTTCTATTTTTAATTTTTTAGGAATCTCCAGACCATTTTCCATAGTGGCTATGCCAATTTACATTCCCAAAAACAGTGCACAACGGTTCCCTTTTCTCCACATTCTTGCCAACACTTGTTATTTCCTACCTTTTTGATAACAACCATTCTAACAGATGTCAGGTGATATCTCATTGTGGTTTTGATTTGCATTTCCTCGATGATTAGCTATGTTCAGCATCTTTTCATGTAACTGTTGGTCAATGTGTTCTTGAGTCTGAATTTCCCAGGGCAGACCAGGCAGGCTAGAAATTCAGGCAGGGTTTCTACGTCTTTGGGGACCTGAGTCTTTGCTTTTAAGGTTTTCAACTGCTTGGCTGAGGCCCACCCTCATTATGGAGCCTACATTATGGAGGTAATCTGATTTATCCAATGTCTACTCATTTAAATGTAAATCACATCTAAAAAACTAGGCACCATAGCCTAGCCAAGTTGATATATAAAATTAACCATCACAATGTACAATGGTTTTCTTAGGAGAAATACTCTCAATTTTTAAAATTAAAATACACAATTATATAGTGCTTACTATGAACCAAGCACTGTTCTAAACCTTATAAATATTAGTTAATTTAATCCTCATACATCCCTATGAGGTAAAGATAACTATTTCCCCCACTTTAAAAATGAGAAGGGTAAAAACTTATCCAAGATGAAATAGCCAGTAAAACATAGAGCTGGAATTCAAACTTGGTCTTGCTTCAACCCACATGTTATATTGCCTCTTGAGCAATGAGGCTGGAACCAACTGTCTCTGAAGAGAATATGTAAAAATTAGAAGAGTTATCTACTCTTCTCGTTATATATATATATATTCTGTACAGATGTGTTTGAGTCTGTTTCTGAGACACTTTCCAATCTATATTCCAGGGACACCCAGGTGGCAAGAAGTTGAAGCATACCAATGGTTACTCTAACTCCTTCTGTTTGTTCTTTAATATTTTAAAGTGATATAAAAATTTAAAAGTACAAGGATGTCCTTAAAACGGAGTGGAAAAAATAAAACCAAAATTGCAGTCACTGAAGGGTAGCAGAGGGTTGGGACAGTGTCAGTCTCCCTCTGATTCGATTTGATGGCCTAAATGTTACATACTGTGCTAACACAAACTATAATTTGCATTATTTGTCTGTTTAAAATCCATATATTCTTATTGTTTAGTAATTCAATCTATCCTGCTACAAAGGAAGGAAAAACATCAGATGGTTCTATATTTGACTGCATATAAACTTCATTGAATAGGATAATTTGTCACTTGTCTTTTTTTATGTCTGTTCTATTATGTTCTTGATTTGTTCTCAATGTCTTGGACCCGGATCCTCAAAATCTAGATTTTTAAAAAAATTTTCAACTTATTTTCTGGAGAAGCATTTCAACTCACAACTAGGACAATCTAGACCTGTTTCATTTGCTTTGGTTCACACAATGTATTTATTTTCTTTACTTCTCTAGTACAATTGCTTGACCCTCATGTTAATAACATCAGAGATGCTGGCAAGGAGTATACACAGTGACATCACCCTTAAAGATCGCAAGACCCATATGTTATCTCTTTCCAGTTGAAAACCCTGTATCATGCCAGATACGGATTGTGTGCTGTGTTTCCCAAGTTTGACTTTATAAAAGTCAAGTTCATCAGGTGGTTAGATTCTGACAGTAGAGCTTCTTGTATTCCCATGTGGCGTTGTATAGACATCACAGATTTACACTGTGTTGAAATGGACACAATAGACTCATTTGTTTTTGTTCAATGATAAAGACAGTATAAGTAAAGCAAACTTTTCCAAGTGCTTATAAACTAGTAACACATGGCATGAAGTTGTTCCACTCATTTTCTTGTATTTGCATTTTTTTGGTAGGAGATAGCGATTAGATAATTAAATATACTAAAGTCATTGGAGAAACATTTTTTCTTAATTTAAAATGTGGTCAAGTTTCTGAGATTTCAGAATGAACCCTAGGAAATACACAGTAAATAAATAATTAAAAAACAAACTTTCTCTTACTGAAGAGAACGGTGGACTGAGCATTTAGAACTTAATAAAACAGGAGGTGTGTAGACTGACCTTAAGGTTTGTTCTAAGTGAATAACTTAATAATCTCATTGGCCATTTCTCTGTTACCACTGAGCCAAAGTTTTTAATGGAGCTACAGGTTGTTTTCACTAACTTAGAATTTTTTCTGCATAATTTGTGTGTGTACTTTAGTCAAATCTATCTAAACAACAAATATATCTAAACAAAATATATTTTGCCTTTTTTAACATTCTGATGATTTATTATGAAGGGCTCACTACTATTTAATCATTTCCAATTCTGTGACTGATACTGGAAACTTTTAAAAGAATCACTATAGTGGAATGAGGAGTAGAGGAAATCTCCCTTGAGGGCCTCATCCACACCTGTCATTTGTCTAGACTACTTCCTCTTAAATGGCCTCCTGTCATCTATTCTTACAATCTTGTCACCTCATTTCTCCACGGAAAACCTGATTATGTGACAATTCTAGCAAGCTCTTTTTATGGCTCTTCATGGCTTTCAGGATAAAAGTTGAAATTCCTAATAAGACCCTACATACATGTTCAGATTCCTGAATGTTCACCTTTCTAGACTTAAATTAGCACATATTTTGTCTTCATCTTCAAATTTCTGGTACACCAGCCTCTACTCCACACTCATCCGCAGTTCACTCATATTAAGAAATTTTGACTCAAATGTCACTTTCCCAATAAAGCTCTTTATGACCCCTTAGATTAGATCAGGGTCCTTGATGTTGTGCCATTAGTTTTTGTAACTTCATATCACTTATCACAGTTGTAATTTCATTTTTTTTAAGTTATTGATCAAAATCTAGTCATCCCAATGGACTGTAGCTCCATGGGGATAGCGACCTGTCTGATTTTTGCTAAGTCCTGTATCCCAAGCACCAAGTACAATGACGGTCACATATGAAGCACCTAATAAAAATTAACGGAATCAACATGCATGAAGAATATGAGGTTTTGGGATTCTAAGTGACTCATCCAAGGTTGCATAGCTTGTAAGTAGTGGAAATAGGAATTATATGGGGGACTACTTGACTAAATTCCTAAGCTAGTTAATGTGTGATTCTACCTCAAGCGCTAATTGGTCATGATGCATTTATTTTAAAATGCTTTGGCATAGATATAGCGATTTTTATCTATGCTCATTAATTGAAACTTTAATGCTAGAGTAATCAGTTGTCTAACTGGGGATTCCCATGGTCAATTAGTATTGTATCAGAGTAGTCAATTAGTATTATATCAGAAACTCACACATATGAAGCTTCAGCTATCATTATCCACATTAATACTTCATGTTTTATTGAGTTTCAAGTAGAACATTTAAAAAAATAGTTTTCATTGATGTTTAAAAAAAGTATTCAAGCTATGTTTTTGGGCTAAAATATATTAAAGGCATTTTCTACTCTTGTATGAACTAGGTATAAAACTCTAGAGAGGCACGTAGCTGCAACATTAGGGTTATATTTCTAAGTTCTTGTGCCCAAACAATTGATTTAGGAGAACCTCTGATGCCTGACATAGAGAATAAGAGTAACAGAATATCACCTCTAGTGAACCTTTAGTGTAAAGATGTGGTTGAAGCCCACAGAAGAACAAAGACCTGTCACTTCATAGAGCTTACAGGACAGGTATTCTCAACTAGTTTGTGTATTAGTCTTTGTGTGAGGCAGAATGTGATCGTGAAGGTGCTTCCCTTATAACCTCATAGCCAGGTTATGGTGATACCTAACTCTCTCCAACCTCCAAAATCTTTGGGGGCTATCATTATCTTCCAAATAAAACCTAAGAGATGTGTACAAACAAATGGACTCAGATAAGTTAACCCACTCTGTCAAAAAACCTGGGCTAAATGGATACTAGACCATCAACCAATATGGATCTTCATAGGGCAAGAACAAATTGGTCGGAGAGATTTAGGGCCTGTTGAATTTTAAGCCTATTTTGGAAATCTAGCTGAAAGCATCTTGAGTTAGGCATATGCACACAGAACTAAGAACTAAAGAGTTCTGTGTTAGAGATTTGGAAAACATTAGTAAACAAGTGGGCATGGAAGCTGCTAGAACCTCCAGGGACACTGTTATTAATAAGAAAAGATAACGGCTGGGGACTAAGTGTTACCAATAAGATGGTTATTTTCCCAAAATTAAAGACTATGTTCTATGTTTTTAATGGAAGCACTTTAAAAAGTGTAAGTCATTTTCAAAGTACTTAATAAATGTTGTGAGTAAATAAATGAATGAACCAACTGGGCAACAACTGAGAGAGGAATAATTGGTCTTATTATTAAACAGGAAGTCTGTTGGACAGTTGGTGCAAATAAGGATTCATTTTCATGGTAGACAACATATTGCTTTGATTATAAAAAGTCCTGGTTTTGTATAGCAGCAAAATATTTTTAAAATCTTTCCATTTGTATTTAATATTTTAGTTGCATTGTTAAATATTTCATTTCCTGGTTCAAGTGTATTTAAAAATAGTTGTTATATCTTAAATTGAGCGAATGTTTCTCCTCTCTGCACATATTGCCCCAATAGCGAGTTCATGTGAGAAATCACATTTTAGTTCAGAAATCTTAAAAGAAAAAACAATCTATACATAAATTATCTCAACAATGAAAGGTCATTAACTTAAATTGTTGTGTACATTTCTTCCTAGCTAGGCATTTTTTAATTTTATTGCTATAACTAAGTAGATATATATTTCTTATCTAGACAATCAGAAATATAAAAGACTAAAGAGAAAAATTCATTAAAAGTACAAGCTATTTTAATTTTCAAATTGTTAAAAAAATTATGGTGTTTTAGCACCCAAACTGCCTCTGTGCATAAAATTATACTTGCATAACAGTAGGCAAAATATTCGTGCCATTACCAGAGTAAAGTGGGTTCATAGATCTAAGATACAGGTGAGAAACATTTCAGTCTCTGTCAATCTGTTGTGGACCTAAATCAAAGTAATTAATTATTAGTGTACCAGCATATCTCAGTACAAGTCAATTTCACCTAAAAGGTTGTTCAATTACATGGGTTTCAAAGTTTACATTCTTCTTTTTTTTTTTTTTTTTAAAAATTTATTTTTTTTATTTTTTATTTTTTTTTAATTTATTTATTTTTCCCCTAAAGCCCCAAGCGATAGTTGTAAGTCATAGTTGCACATTCTTCTAGTTGCTGTATGTGGGACGCAGCCTCAGCATGGCCGGAGAAGCAGTGCGTCTGTGCGCGCCCGGGATCCGAACCCGGGCAGCCTGCATCGGAGCGCACGCACTTAACCGCTAAGCCACGGGGCCGGCCCTACATTATTCTAAAAGTTTAAAATAAGCTAAATTTAATATGCTCCTTAAATTCTGGAGAAAATTATTATATTATTTTGCACAGCCCTTAGACTGTATGCTTTTGGGAACTATGGTCAACATATATAGCTTAAAGGAAAGATATTTTGATTTTAATTTTAACCACTGTGTGTCTCTGATCATCAGTACTATTATTATTTGTTCGTGTATTAAGGCGTTACTTAGATGTACCCAGAACAGCGAGGGGACCTAGCAAGAGGATGAGAGTAAAAAAATGAGTAAAAAGAAATATTTGAGGGGCCAGCCCAGTGGTGTAGTGGTTAAGTTTGGGCACTCTGCTTCGATGGCCCAGGGTTTGCTGGTTCACATCCCAGGCACAGACCTACAAACCACTTGTCAAGCCATGCTGTGGCGGCATCCCCCACACAAAATAGAGGAAGATTGGCACAGATGTTAGCCCAAGGCCAATCTTCCTCACCAAAAACAAAAAACAAAAAACAAAAAAAACCCCAAAAAACAGGAATATTTGGTCCTTTCTCTCAAGGAACTTACACGTGCAAGTATCTTTACTAGACTAATTTCTATGTGATTTTAAACACAAAATCCGTATATTTGTATTCCTTGTAGTTGGAAATCCATACTCCAAGGTCGCATAGTTTTGAAGCACTTGATGCCCAAATTGAGTCAATATTTTAACGTCTGATCAAAAACAAAACTTAATTTTTAAAACACTGTTGAATGATTTTGATATGAAGGGTTGCACAATTGCTCTTGTTACCTCTTGCTGTGTAACTAGTCACCCCGTAACTAAGTGGTATTAAACAATAATAATTGTATCATGCTTATAGATTGTGTAGGTCAGGAATTCACGTGAGGCAGACCGGATACGACTTTGTCTGCTCCATGCTGATCGGGGCCTCAAGATGGAGACTCAAATGCTTGGGTATGGCTAAAACAGCTGGAGGCTGAATGATCTGGAGGTTGTTTCATTCACATGCCAACTGGCTGGGCTGGGACATTTTGAAGTCTGTTTTCAACTGGGACTCTACCGTAGCCCCGATATCTGGTCTTCCCTTGTGGGCTTCCTCCCAGCACAGCAGCTTCAAGGTATTTGGATTTCTTATACAATGACCCCAGGCTCAAAGAGCCAGTGTGCCAGTAAACAAGACAGAGTTGAATGGCCTTTAACTACCCAGCTTTGGTAGTCATATAGTGTCCCTTCAGCCATACTTTATTGGTTGAAGTTTTACAGGCCTGGCCAAATTCGAGGGGAGAGAACGTAGATCCCACCTCTGGATAGGAAGAGTGTCCATTTCTGGCCATGTTGTAAAACACCCACACTCTTTCTATTCAACACTTTCAGAAGATATCATTTGTGAAATTGATTAGCTCCAGGGGTAGAATAATATATACATATTTTTTATGCTGTGGTATATTTTTGTGCTGTCTGTGCCTAAGCTATTTTTGTCAAAGTTGAGAAATTTTTACTGTCTCTTGACATCTATTTGTGCAGCAAAAGTAAATCACCAGATTAATTCATCTCCATCAGTTCACCTGGCATGAAGGTGTTAGAGGAGCTGTCTACAAAGATGGAATTACCGTAGTATAGTGGCTCTTTATTTGGGGTCAAATCCTCTGAATTTAAGTACGACCTTCGAAAATAACTTGAAAAAGCTATTTAACTTCTTTGCTTTTCAATTTCTTCATCGTTATATAGGAGGCCGCATTAACACAGGGCCGCTGTGAGGATTACATGAGATCGTATCACTAAAAGCATTTCACACAGCACCTTGCATTGAGAAGAATACAATAAATAGGGGTATTTCCTGGGTCCGAACAATAGGATTCTCTTAGCAAAAGGAATTCTATTAATGAGTACAGAGAATGACCTGAATTCAGCCAACTTTGCACCTTCGCTCTTCAGATTTGAAAGAAAGGTATCCAGGTAGACACGAGCCCACTGAAATATCAGGTTTCTCACCCTAAAAGTCAATTAGACTTTCATTTGAAACAAAACAAAAGTCAATATCATTGAGAACAAAATCTGGACTCATAGAACGTCTTAGCTACCGGCTCTGCATGAAGTGTGAATTTTTACGTATTCACTTTTCATTTGCCTCTGTGGTTGAGTCTTGCTGGGCCAAATGGGCTCTTAATTTACATTTAGCCTATGTGCACTGGTGGCAAAGTATTTTCTTTATCATAGCTAGAAAGTTGTAAAGTCTTCACTCCCAATAGTCAGTCGGTTTAAGCTTACAGGGTGAATTTAGTTAGTGGAAATCAGCCAGGCTGAGACTGTGCATGCTTGGTGGGCACAGGCGGAAAAAACTCCAAATAGGCTGGCATGGCTTGCCATACGCAGCTGTCTTATGGAACCTGAATTTTTGAAATAGTGAATCACACCTATAATCGCAAAGTGCCTTACACTGTACTTTGGCATCACTAAAGTCTTTAATACCATCTGGAAAGGAAAGGAGCAAAAGGTTTCCTGGTAGGTGGCTTGTAAGACTCTTAAGATATTTAGTGATCACATGTAATGTTTAAAATATTTAAGGCACTTTCAAAGGAGCTATTTGAGGCGCTCCAAATGATTACCTCTCCTAATTCACCAAGCACTTGCAAGATTTGCTTTTTAACAAGCAAGACTGGTTTTGATTTATGAAGTGCAAAAAAGGCACCTGAAAAAAATATCTACTTGAAATTTTGCTTCTTTTTAAAAAGACCTGAAAGACGGTTTTGTAAAAAAAAAAATAAAATAAAAAATAAAAAACATAAATTCTCTTGGGCTAATATTTTACATGCCAAGTAGAGCCTGGAGCTCATTTTTACAGCTGTTTTAGGAGCCTTTAAAATAGTGATTTATAACGGAAAGAGTGACACAATCTTAATTATAACATGATGTACCAGATATTATAATGAGCAAAGATATTTTTCTCAAATGTGTATAACATTTAACCTTTGCTGAAAGGCTGGTAGTGTGTTCATTATGATTATAATTCTCAATTATGCCTAGATCTCCACCTACAGAGTTTCTTTTCTTAAAAATTATCATCATCCCTTTATTTCTCTTTTTCCCAGTGATGAAAATGCTGCGGCAAAGTATTCCTAGAAAAATGAGACTACTAGTCTAACTACAAAATAATAGCAAAACATTATTAGACAATACATCATACAAAATTCAACAGTTACACTGTCACATAATTATTTTATACTTATAGATTTTATCTACCAGTATTAGGCTCTGGAGTAGCCCTAGCATACCCTTCTCGAAAAGCAGACATTGACCATCTAGCAGAATGTTGCTACATGGGGTGTAAATGCTCTGAGAAGTTGTAATTTCTGAGGCCCTGGCAAGTACTGGGGAGGGAAGACTGCCAGGGAAGCACCTCTGGCTCTTATGTAGAAGAGGATCCCCTTTGGCCAACCTACTTCCCCAGGATCAGGAACTCCCAGGGAACTGAGAAAGCACACTGTTGTATGGTCAGTGCCTGCAGAGCGTGGATGTGAGTCTGCGTGCGCGCGTGTGAATATGTGTGTGACTTAAACTGGATCCTACAGTGCACAAATGTCTCAGTAAATAGAAAAAGGATTAGTAAATAGAAATAAATAGTAAATTAAAAAATGATTAGTAAAGGGGCCGGCCTGGTGGTGTAGCGATTAAGTTGGCGCCCTCCACTTCGGCGTCCCAGGGTTCGCAGGTTCGGATCCCGGGCGTGGGCGATGCACAGCTTGTCAAGCCATGCTGTGGCGGCGTCCCATATAAAGTAGAGGAAGATGGGCACGGATGTTAGCCCAGGGCCAATCTCCTTCAGCAAAAAGAGGAGGATTGGCATTGGATGTTAGCTCAGGGCTAATCTTCCTCACACACACAAAAAAAGTGATTAGTAAATAGAAAAATCTTAGTAAATAGAAAAATGATTGTTAGTGTGAATGTCAGTGAAGAGAGACTTTACCATGAAATTAGCAGTAAGAACTTCCATGAACTATAAATAATTAGTTAATGTCATAGTAATGTACATCCTAAAATATGAGTTTTTATTTTATTACTTTAAAAGAATGCTATCTTCCCATTCCTTTATAATTCTTAAAATAGAAATAATTTTACGCGCTTTTGTGTGAAGATGGTACTTGTTTCATTCTATAGAATAAATCACTAAACAGCAACATTATGTAAGTAATATGATAATTCCCTTTGTATGCCGTCCTGAAATATAAAATAAAAATACAATGCACTTAATAATGAAATGCAAACATTTAACAAAAGAGACGAATGCTTCTATGTATAAAACTTCAACAATCAGAAGCTTATTCAGGAAAATGGTTAAAATTTCACAGATATTTTCTTACTCAGTTTGGAAAGCAATATTTATTGACAATAATTCTTACACTGAATGCCTTAGGTCATTTTGTAGATAGTATCCTAGTTCCCTACCCATGTTATTTAAATGTAGCTGAAAGCAATTATAATGAGTTGCATAATAAAAATGTAAAAATATTTGTTTAATGCATCTTATTGTTATAGCCACTAGCAAAACAATGGTCACGTTATGGTTAGTTTAGATAAAACTGATTTGCAATGGGAAGGCCCCCTCATTTAGTCATGGCTAGAGAAATGTGGGCAAATCAAATAGTTTTCCTGAACAATCTGTAATTCATAGAGTAGATTTTTAATTAGTGATTAAGATCAGGAAATTACAAAGACTAGTTCAATCACAGGAAAATTTAGGAGAAAAAAATTTCACCAACTTATTATAAACAAAGTGTGGATAACATTGGTTTGTATTTTTCCATGGCCTTCCTATTTATTGGTCTTCTGCACTTTCATTTCAAACACTAGTATATTGTAGTGAACTTTTACCATTTTTAAGTAATGTATCTTAAACATTTAATATATGCCAATATTGGTGAGAGGCAATGGGGATACACAAATGAAGGAAAAATATTAGGCAAAATCTCTGTCATCAAGAGCTCAAAATACACTCGCACTTCTCCTAAAACATGCTGTAACAACAGTAACATAAAAATGTTAATCATAAGTAAAATTTTACAAAACCATTTTTGATTATCAATAAACTTCCACACGTTAAATAGATATTCCACAAATTAAGTAGAATTATTAACACCACGTCAATTTGGTGCCATTATCTTGTGCCTTTATCTTAAGACAATGCCTTATCTTAATACAATTTAGTGCTCTTCAGACAATGATTTCTTTTTCTCTCTCCCAACCTGTGGGCTGAGTGACTCAGATGGGCACTCTCACTTGGATTCTTTCGTGTGGCTGACATCAGACGGCTGCTGGAGAAGTCCAAGATGGTACACTCACCTGGCTGGCAGTTGACATGGGCTCTGGCTGGGAGTTTAGCTCGGACTATTGGCCAGATTGTCTACATGTGGTTTCTTGACATCACATGGACTTCTCACAGTATGACAGCAAGTTTCCAAGAACTAGTATTCCAACAGACAGAACCTACTGGAAGCTGCCAGTCTCTTAAAGCCTGGACTGGCACAGCTTCCCTTCTCCCATATTCTATTAGGGAGTGTCCCAGATTCAAGGAGAGGGGCCATAGACTCCTTCCTCTCAATGGGAGGGGTGTAAAAGGATTTGTGGCCATTTCTAATCTGCAACAGCCTGAAGCACACATTTTTTCTCACCAGTTCAGAGATACTCCCTTCACCTCCTATTCCAGCCACTGCTGTGCTGTTTAGTTCCACACACGCTCTAAACTAGTTTTGCACAGGCACAACCTAACAGCATTTCACTAAAATCTCTCACTTCCTGCCTTGGGCATTTGGGGCACTATTTTATGGAAAGCCCACGGGAACCCACTCAGCATGAACCCATGTTTAACATAGACGTGTAGGAGAGTTAACACACTGCTGCAAGACTTCTGTCAATGTGGGAAGGGAGTCAATAGATAAAACATAGATCGTTCTGAGACACACACCAGAGTGTCCTGCGGGACTTTGCAACCTGTTGCTCCAAGTGGTGGTAATAATGACCACTATGTGCTTATAAAACAAGCCACAAATAAAACATTAATGTCATGTATCTAAATAAGAGAGCGTGATGCTATGGACTGAATTGTCTCCCCAAAAATTCATAAGTTGAAGCCCTAACCCCCGGTGTGACTGTACTTAGAGTAAGGAAGTAATTAAGGATAAAAGAGGTCATAAGGGTAGGATCCTGATCCTGTATGATTATAGACCTTATATGAAGAGACACCAGAAAGCTCACTCTCTCTCCCTCCCGACATGTGAGGACACACTGAGAAGGCAGCCGTCTACTAACCAGGAAGAGAGCTCTCACCAGGAACTGAATCAAATGGCACCTTGATCTTGGACTTCCCAGCCTCTAGAACTGTGAGAATATAAATTTCTCTTGTTTAAGCCACCCAGTCTATGGTATTTTGTTATGGCAATCTGAACAGATTAAGACACATAAGTAGTAAACAGTCTTGTTTAAATGAATGATTTGAATAAATTCTTCCTTAAATTAAAATTCTCTATCCCCTATTGTAAAAAGTTAGCCTTGTAAACTCTCTCTAGGTTTGTGGGACATACTGATACATTTCTTAAAGGATGGTAACATAAGCTGATAGTTGTGTGTGTGTGTGTGTGTGTGTGTGTGTGTATGTGTGTGTGTGAGGAAGACCAGCCCTGAGCTAACATCCAATGCCAATCTTCCTCCTTTTTGCTGAGGAAGACTGGCCCTGGGCTAACATCCGTGCCTATCTTCCTCTACTTTATATGGGACGCAACCACAACATGGCTTGACAAGTGACGCGTCGGTGCACGCCTGGGATATGAACCTGCGAACCCCGGGCCACCGAAGCAGAGCGCCAGCACTTAACTGCTGTGCCACAGGGCCGGCCCCTGTTAAATGTATTTTTAATACTGGTTTTTCATATCAATATATTTTGCATGATAAAAAAATATATAAATTTGTCATAAACAAATTCTTTAACTGAAAATAATTATTGAATATTTTTCAAGATCTATTTCCATTTATTGATCTTGTTACTATAACATAATATTAATATTAAAATGTTAAACATATAATTCAGCAGTTTTACCAAAGTATGCTTAATCTTTATGTATATATGAGCATCAAATGAATTATTTTGACATTTATGAGCTTGGACTACTTCAGTTAAAATATTTTAGTTATGCTCCGAATTTTAGCTTCCATTGCTTAAATTTCTTGCCAAATCCTATAATTCAAAGTGACTCCCGACTAGCACTTCATTTACTGGCTAGTTCCAGTTTTCTGTTTCAAGTCTCATCTTCTTCTTTCCCACTTTCTCTCCTTCAATCAAAAACTTATTGTAAACCCTCCAAACTATGTTTGCTTCCCGACAGTCTCAAACTGGTGACTCCTTATTTCCCATTATTGTAATAATTAAGCTACTCAGTTCACAACGTCAGAGGTTTAGATACACTATGTCAAAAGGAAAAAAATTAAAAATGCTTCTGAAGTTAAGTCTAGTCACTTTTCTCTTGGTACTTGCTATCAGCATGTTACATCTGTGTAAGGCTTCTTTGTATTTTCACATTTTCAATTACGTGGAGTCCATACAAATTGCACTTTAGGATGAGAATTGATGGGTTAATTACTCCACAAGTGGCATAATGACAGTGGTTCGGGTCTTCCTTTTACAATAACTCTGAACTTAGTTTGAGAATATAGGACTTAAGCTAAGTCACTGGGTCACTCTCTGGTTTTAAATCACACAGTCAAAATGGATAACAAATCATATGCTCTGAACTTGTACCTTCTTACTTGGGAAAGGATTAAACTTACAACATTTCTCTCAGTGTCAAATCCATTTGTTTATTTTGGGAGGCAAACACTTTCCTGCCTCTGAGTTTCACCCCAGAATCCCTTTGGAAAATGATTGGATCAAGATGATGTATTCTTGGTAAACAAAGCAGAATCCATAGAGAACATATTTGGGGTTTGGTTGACTTCCAAGTTTCAATAGCTGGCTCTTAAGGTAAGTCCTGCACTCATGTGTTCAGAGGCTTGATCTTTTTGATGGCTAAGGGCAAAGTGTTATGCATAGCTGGCTGATGATTCTGTGTGTAGGTGGTTCTAACCAGAGTTGGCACTAAATGGCAGGAAGGAAGGGATTCCAGAATTTAAAAGGGTTTTATTCATGGAGAACAGTTATGAAAAGAACACAATTTTTCATACTTTCACAGTGATCCCCCTTAACCAACTCCATAGTAAAGAATCCAGCGGGTGGTAGCAAATTAACAAAATTAGGTTTAATGAATGAGATGGATTCTAACACGTGTTATATCACTGTGGTCAACTCTATGTAGCATCATTGCAAGGAATGGAAAATATTCCTTTGGGATTTTGATGTTGAATTTCACTAAATATTTTTACACCTTTCCCTTAACATATACTTCTTTGCCTTTTTCCCCATTTCTAAACCTGAAATGAGTTTTCCACTGGGGTCTTCTTTCTTAACCAGCAACAAAAGTGGTTCTAATAATGAATCAAAAATAAAATGGCTGACTTCTATGCCAACTGATGGGCAAGAAGGCAAACAGATTTCTCTAAACAGAGAGGCCAGCCATATTTCCTTATATTTATACTTTTATGCTAAGTATTTTTTTTTTGATCGCCTACTCAACGCCAGTAAGTGGTAAGTGCTTTAAATGCATTAACTTATTTTATCTTCTAGTAATTCAGTGAGGTAACTGCTAGAAATTTACAGCTGAAGAAATCGGCTATCAGAGATGTTAACTAATTTCTCCCAAGTTATGGTGCTGGTAAGTGGAGGAGTGGGGTTCTGAGGCCAAAACCTGTAATTTATGCTACAACACATATCCTGAGCCTCCTTTAAAGTCTTGCCACCCAGTGAGATGACACAAATACTATTATCTTATTGTAACCATCAGTTTTTTTTAATAGACATGTAGTTCAATTTAATTAGTCAAGATATTTCAAGTGAGCTCTGTTTTGCTGCCTTGGTGCTTATTTCTGCATTCAGAAGCATTTTTATATTAACATACTAATATTCTTTGAAATTCTTTTTGAAAATATAATTACACATTTCAGTTCCTCGAGGCTGTAGTAATAGGTTCAATTTTATGGTGTAAGACAAGAGAAAATATGTACTGTTATTATTTAAAATGAGTTGGTACACACTAGCAAGAATAATTGCCATATCTTAAACCAAAGTAACCATGTAGAGGATACATCAATATAAAGCATAACTATTTCAGAAACTCTAATTTCATTAAATCAAAAATTTCCTAATGTTAGTCTTCATTTAGATTCATTGAGGGTGCCCTAAGAGCTCAATTTGGAGGCGCACAAATTTTCTGAAAAGTTCATTTGCACTCTTCAAGTTTTTCAATCAACAAAATTTGTTGTAAATTTCACAAATATTGTCACCAAAAAATATCTAGCATTTTATAATACTTTGATTTTAGTCTCTCATGCATAAAAGTGGCGTAATTACAGGATATTCCTAGTCCTGATTCAAGTCCTATAAAAAGACCGATCAATATATGTAATATAGCGGGCTTCGATGAAAATGCTGAGAAATCAAGTGAGCTTCACTATCTTTATGCACGTTCTTATTGTTACATATTTGACTCGCTTGGTTGGTTTTTGACTCTTCTGGTTATAATGCATCTTATTAAGTAAGGCCTGACACAAGAGTGAAAATCAGACGTGCAGAATAGTCCCGAGTATACAAAACAGGAACTAGCCAGTTATCTTAATATTTTTGTTGCAGCTCAGGATCCTACAACCACCTCTTGGTTGAAGATTATCTTTAATCTCTTATGCTGGAACAGTGAGGGGAAAACAAAAGGCTGAACTAATTAAAAACTACATCACATAGAATTATAAGAAAATCAGACTTTACTCTTAACTTGGCTGAAGTATTTTAATCTTTTTCTGATATACAGTCAGATTTTTTTTTTTTTTTTTTTTGTGTGTGTGAGGGAGATCAGCCCTGAGCTAACATCCATGCTAATCCTCCTCTTTTTGCTGAGGAAGACCGGCTCTGAGCTAACATCTATTGCCAATCCTCCTCCTTTTTTTTTCCTTCCCCAAAGCCCCAGGAGATAGTTGTATGTCATAGTTGCACATCTTTCTAGTTGCTCTATGTGGGATACGGCCTCAGCATGGCCGGAGAAGCGGTGCGCCTGCGCGCCCGGGATCCGAACCCAGGCCACCAGTAGCGGAGCGCGCGCGCTTAACCGCTAAGCCACCGGGCCGGCCCTATAGTCAGATTTAAAACAGAAAAATACAATTTAGAGTTTAAGGATTACAGAACTTTCTCAGTTTCATAAAATCGGATGCTGTTTAGCTATACATATGTAAGCTTAAAATATCTCTTATGCTAAAGTCAAATATCATCCAGAGAAATACAATTTAATAGCCTAACTATAAGAATAGTGATGAAAGAATTACATTCTTATTTTTTCAAATGGAAAAGTATGTATATAGGGTAGCTGACTCCTCTGATACAGTGGTACACTAATGGTAATTTTCAAAATCTCTGTAAGTTTCATCTATTTCTTTCTATGACTTTAACATAAGCCACAGTGCACTACCCATCATCATATCACTTTTTCCATGTAAGTCAGCATGATTTTTTAAATTAAACATTTTATTTTTATATAATTGTAGATTCATATTCGATTGTAAGAAATGGTACAGAGACATCCTATATACTCTTTACTCAATTTCCTCCAAGAATAACATTTTGAAAAACTATAATACAATATCACTAGTAGAATATTTACATTGATATAGTCTAAATACAGAACATTTTCATCATCACAAGAAGTTTATGCTGCATTTTTATAATCATGGTTGCTTCCATCACGCCCTCCTTCCTTCCCTCCATCCGTAACCTCTGGTAATCATGAATCAGACCTCCAATTCTACAATTTTATCATTCCAAGAATGTTATACAAATGGAATTATACAGCATGTAAACTTTTGTAATTTGTTTTTCCTTTCACATAGCATAATTCTCTGGAGGTACAAGTCGTTGTGTGTATCTATAGTCTATTTCTTTTTTTTTTTCCCCGGAGTTATATTCCATGGTATGGATGTACCTCAGTTTGTGCTTCCAATTTCTGTCTACTATGAGTAAAATACTATGAACATTGGTGTATAGGTTTGTGTGAGAACGTAAGCTTTAATTTCTCTGGGAGAAATACCCAGGAGTGCAATTGCTAGGTCATATTGTGGTTTCATGTTTAGTTTTTAAAAGAAGTTTCTAAAGCATTTTCCAGAGTTGCTGTACCATTTTACATTCCCACCATGTACGAGTATCCAGTTTCCTTGTATTCTTACTAGCATTTGTTCTTGTCACTTTTAAAATTATTATTATAGATGTTCCAATAGGCATAGAGTAATATCTCATAGTGATTTTAATAGGCATTTCCCTAATGGCTAATGGTGTTGAATAACTTTCCATGTGCTTATGGGCCACTTATATATCCCATGGAAATGCCTGCTCATGTCTTTTTCCCATTTTCTAATTAGATCGTTTTTTTAGTGTTGGATTTGAAGGTACTTTATATATGTTAGATTCTAGTCTTTTGTCAAGTATGTGGTTTGAAAATATTTTCTCCTATTTTGTAACTTCTTTTTTTTTTTTTTTTTTTAGTCCCTTTGACAAGGGCATTTGCAGAGTAAATGCTATTTAATTTTGTTTGTTGGTGGTGCCATTAGAGTTGATTCTGACTCCCAGAGGCCCTATCTACAGCAGAGTTGAACCCCGCACGGTGTTTTTGTGCCATCCTCTCACCTTCTAGGGCTGTATCAGACAATGCTCTGTTGCTATTCCTAGAGTTTTCATGGCCAATTTTTTCAGAAGTTGGTGGCTAGGTCCTTCCTCCCAGTCTGTCTTAGTCTGGAAGCTCTGCTGAAACCTGTCCACCATGGGTGACCATTCTGGGGTTTGAAATCCGAGTGGCATAGCTTTCATCATCACAGTAACACGCAGCCATCATAGTATGACAACCAACAGAAGGGTGGTATGGTTCCCTGATGGGGAAACAAACCTGGGCTGGGGCAGTGAGTGTGCTGAATCTTAACTACCAACCACCAATTTAATTTTGAAGAAGTCCAAGTCAACTTTTTCTTTTACTTGTTATATTTTTGGTGTCAAATCAAAAAACTCTGCTTACCCCTTGATCCCTAAGTTTTTCTCCTATATTCTAATAAAAGTTTTATAGCTTCACATTTTACACTTAAATCCATAATCCATTTTGAGTTAATTTTGTATAAAATGTAAGGTTTAGGTCAAGGCTTATTTATTTATTGTTTTGCCTATAGATACCCAGTTGCCGCAGAACCATTTCTTGAACAGGCTATCCTTCCTCCACTGAATTGTCTTTGCATCTTTATAAAAAATCAGTTAGAGGGCCAGCCTGGTGGTGCAAGCGGTTAAGTGCATGCGCTCCGCTGTGGCGGCCCAGGGTTTGCCGGTTCAGATCCCGGGCGCTCACCAACGTACTGCTTGGCAAGCCATGCTGTGACGGTGTCCCATATAGAGTGGAGGAAGATGGGCACAGATGTTAGCCCAGGGCCAGTCTTCCTCAGCAAAAAAAGTAGGAGCATTGACAGATGTTAGCACAGGGCTGATCTCCTCACACACAAAAAAAGAGGTTAAAAAAAAAATCAGTTAGACATATTTGGATAGGTCTATTTCTGGGGTCTCTATTCTCTTCCATTGGTCCCTTCACTAATATCATACAATCTTGATTTTTGTAGCTACATAACATGCCTTGAAATTGGGTAGACGGATTCCTGCTACTTGTGTGTGTAGAGTTCTTCACAGTATTCCCTTACTATGCCTTTGATGTCTGCAGGGTCTGTAGTGATGTCCCTTGTTTCATTTCTGATATTGGTTATAAGTGTCTTCTCCATTTTTTCTTCATCAGTCTTGCTAAAGACTTGCCAATTTTATTGATCTTTTAAAAAGTCAGCTTCTTTTTCTCATTGCTTTTCTGTCTGTTTTTCTGTTTTCAATTTCATTGACTTCTGCTCTTTATTATGGTAGTAAGATGAAGAACAAACCCAAACTGTTCTTGGCGGACTTCTTAGATTAGGAAGTAGTATGAAGAATATATGAGAATGGTGACTTGGTCCTTTTTATTGATTAATCCAGAGGCTTCTAACTGTCAATGGGGTCTAGAGAAAGAGAAGACATTCAAATTAGCCCAAGCTTTCATATGGGAAGTTCTGCCACCTGGATCCTGTATCTGGAGTAATTGATTTTGATTACCAAAGGACATAGGATTGCTGTTACACAATAGTTCCAAGCAGAGATATTTTAGTAGTTATTAACATTATACTCCAGCCTTTAGTTTACGGGATATTAAGGTGGGATTGTGATAGAAACAAACAATTAAATACCTCTCATATTTGAACATAGGCTATGACAGAATTTAGAGTTTTCTCTTTTGGATATAAGGTAAATATATCTTCATATGTTCAAGGAACAATTGCACTGTGTCAGGGATGAGCATCTGTTTTGATATTGTTGTTGCTGGGAAGATTAAGTGTTAGCAGAAGGGAAAGGATGGGTGTTCAATAAGGAAATGCATGGGTTACAGTTGATATGGCGATGGGTGTGCCATATTCATTCCACCTACCTCATTTTATGCTTTCTGATTATTGAGGCTATAAAACCACATTTCCAATTCCTCCTTGAGGTTAAGGTTCTGGACATGAATCACTTTCTACTAAATAGATACCAGTCAGAAATGAGGTAGAGGCAAACTTCCTGCTCCTTTGACTATTGCTACTGGCAGGCACTGCCATGGAAGCTTTGAGTTTTACTGCAACAAAATTCAAAGCTCCAGGCACTAAATTGTCCATGTATAGTCACTAGGTTTAAGTGAGCAGTAAGGACAGCTGCTTCCCAATCCTTGAATCACAGTTCAAGTCGTGTGTTTTTCAAGCCAATAGTTCAATGATAATGAACAATGATACAGTCTCTTGATTCCACACTTTTTCCAATTGTGGGACAAGTGTCTGCTACCTTAGCAGAGATTTCAGCAATGTTCTAGGAGTTATTCCAGGAAACCCAATTTCAAGTTTGCCTCCATAGTCCCTCCAACGATTTGATAAGCACCTAAATTTTTGTATCAGATCTGTTTCTACTTAAAATGGCTCAAATGATTTTTGTTATCTGCATAAATGAGTTGAAAGAAATTTCTATTTCCATGGTTCGCATTTTATGTGGTGAGACCTAGGGTAAGGCTTATGGTGTCTCCTAGCTTCCTCTTCCAATTCACCTCTCTATTATATCTTAAGATTTTTTAAAAACTAGTTTTTGAGGTAGAAATGGTTCAAGTCTTAGTAAAGCGAGTCAATGAGAGACTCTTACCTTTTACACTCTCTTCGGAATAATTAAAGCATGCTTTTATTTGTGAAGCAATCTGAAGCAATGGAGAAAATTTAAAGCTTTAAAAAGCAAAATCATATGCAATTCAATTTTGCTTGGTTTCCTGATCTGCTAAGTGGAGATGGTTAACACACTTCTTGGCTACTCCTTACTGCTCCCTTTAGCTAAAATATCTTTCCTCATCTAGTTCCACTATCGCCACTATCTTACTCTTTAGGTCCCACTTTAAATGTCATCTCCACGGAGACACATTCCCCAACCATACTCTCATCCCCCATCATTCAATTGTATTTCTGCATATCGCTATATTTATTTCTTTCGGAGCATTGTCACAATCTAAAATATCTTGTTTATTTATTTAATGGTTTTTTATCAAATAAATTTCAAGCTCTGTAAAATAGGGGCCTTCTTTCTCTGTCCACTGTTGTATCTCCAATATTATTATAGTGACTGACACGTGGTTGATGATGTTTGAATAAAGAAATGGATGGATGAATCGATCAAGGAATGAAGTATTAATTTAAAATATTATATATTATATCTAGACAGAAACTTATCATCTAGTTTAGTCATTAATTTTTTTAAATGTCAGGTTTAGGACCACAAGTGAAGAAAGGTATTGTGGGAAAAACAAGGAAGAAAAAAGAGAAAATAATGTGCAATAAGGGATAATGGATGCAAAAATGTCAATTGGTATAGTCTCTGAAATGTTAATTCATTTGAAAAACACAAAGTAGTGAGAACATTATATAAAATAAAGGAGAAAGATAATATTGAAAGAGTTTAAACATATTTTGGGAAAAATTTTGAAATGGATGAAAGGTGGTCAAGTTGTGAGCTGCAAAATCATGGAGAAATGTAATAATTGCTGGTAGAAATCTGTATTATCATTATCGTGCAATAATTTCAGCTAAAGAAATTTGCTGACATAAATAAATAATATATATATTAAAATACATATTTCTCCCAAGGCCTTTAAAACTCTGTTTCATAATTCATTTCTATGGGATTGTTTTGGTGGGCTCTGACTTGAGTAGGATAGTGAATTAGATGACCTTTCAAAGATTCTTCTAGGCTGCTAACAATCAGGATTTTATCAGAACAGAACTTCTTGGAATGATATAGAATGTGAGATTGTTTCACGCGAATTTTCTCTCATGTAATTGTGGGAGCTGCTTAAACAGTGTATGCATGGCCATTACTTCTATGTCACATGCTGGTCTTGGCCAAGGATTCAGAGATGTGGAAGGTGATCTGGTGGGAGCTGAGGGGTCTGCAGGCCCTGCTGCGCCCTGGCAACAAGTGAGCCAGAAGATCCAGTGACAATGAGTGTGAGCTACAAAAGCATTTGAAACAAAGAAAATTAAAGAAATGTTAAGGGGGGAACCTATATATTAAAACAAGACCTAGATATATATCAAATGGTTGCTATGTATGAATCTTGTTTGGCTCTTGATCCACATAAAGTAATTATAAAAGCAATGATCTCCCAACAATGTCTGGTGTCAAATTTTTGAATTTTTGCGTCTGACAGGTGAAAATGGCATATCGTTGTATAGTTTTCATTTTTGTTTATCTTAATATGAGTTAGCTTGAGCATCTTTTCATACATATAAGAGCCTTTTTCATTTCTTTTTCTAAGAACAGGCCTCAAACTTTATAATTTGCCTATTCTTCATCATCTTGAAAGTTCATCTAACACGTGTCCCACAGAAGCAAATATACTGTGGTCAAAAGTGATTATTTATGTTTAATATTAAAAAGTCTTTTTAGATAATATTCTTCATGTGCCATGTATGTTTAACATGATTACAACTTGATATATTAATCTTTGCCTATTTTCCCAGCCACCTTATAGATGTCTTTTCCCCAGCCATTCAGAGGAAGCCATACGGCCTCAAAGAGATATAGGATTGTTATGACAAGATTAACAAGAGAAAAATAGGCATTCAATGTCTTTATTTCTTCTGAAATCAAAACAGAAGGGCAAATGGAAGTAGAGTACACGATTTATACCCTAATATGGAGCTGGAAATAGAGGAGAGAAAGAATGGGACAATCCAATGTCACCCGCCCCCTGGGAGCAGGGCTGACAAATGAATGATCTCACAAAGGTGAGGGTGATGAGAAGAGGGAGTTCAGTCTGAGGAGACTGCTGGTTACTTTCCTGCCTTGTGGCTGGCAGCTCTATGGCAGCTCAGCCAGTATCTACAAATCATTCACCTCCTTTCAAGGAAACTTAAAAGAGCCATGTTAGCTCTTCATCTATTCACTGTGGACTATGGACCTTACATCAACAGTTACCTGCTTATTGCCTATGGGTTGTCCAGAAAATGTTGTATGTTGACGTTGCACACAAGCTACCCTGTGTAGAAATATTTCTTTGAATGGTTAAAAGACATCCTTGGATACACGAAATGGACTATAGGAAGGCTTAACCCTCAGGGGTGTGTGACCATGGCTAGCACCAGATCTCTGTGACAGCAAGCGTCCCACCTTTGGGGTTTAATGCTCTGCCATTGCACATATTCAAGAAATTCTTAATAATTTTGTCTTTGAATTTGTGTCTTGTAAGTAAAGTCTGAGGAGACAATGAAGCATGCACTGAAGGCTTAGAGACTGAACTCACATACCTTCCTGCTTCTTTCCATCTCTTTGGGGTGGTTCTCAGCACATACACAAGAGGAAGAGTTTGTAGCCCTTCAAAAAGGCTATTGTCAAGGCTTTCTCAATTCAGTCTTTTATTATATCTCCTTAAATGTTCTACCTCTCCCGTAGATTCTATGAATAAAATATGTGGGGGAGAAAAATAAGTCTGGCACTCTGTTCCCCAAGGAGAACCATCCGTGATCCCTTGAACTATGAAAGAGTGTTTTTAAGTATACCACAGAGTTCTCAAGGTACTAATGGTAGCTCTGCTTAGACGATGATCCAGTGGTTAGAAACATATTAATAAATCAAGCAACTATTTGGGAAGACTTTCTACAAATAAGTTACTGTGCTTCTTGGAATTTATACAAATAGGAGCCTAACCTAAGCAGTTGTCAACAGCAAAGTAAGAAAGAGCAACGGTCACATTTTATTTTTCATTCACATTATTTTTTCTTCAGCAATGATTTATTAGGTGCCTAAAATAGACCAAGTCATAGGTTTTAAGGATAAAACAGCAAACTAGAATAAAAAGTCTCCCCCACCACACACCCCATGGAGCTTATATTCAAGTGGGTGATAAACAGAAGCTATATTTATGGAATAGTTTCACCTAAGAAATACTCCAAAACATACTGTCCTTTGTTAGTATATCATCATGTGTAATCTGCAGACAATTATCAGTAAGTCATCCACGGTGCTTATTAAAATGACATATTTCCAAACCACATCCTGGAGCTACTGATTCAGAATTTCTGAGAATGGGCTTGGAAATATGCATTTTGGAAAGCCCCAAGGAATTCTCAATTATAGTATTTGGGATCCTCTGGCACAGGCGATGTGGAGAAGAGACAGTGAGCACCAAATAATGGTGCAGAAAAACAGGTGCAGCTGATGACAACTTGCACAAAGTGTTAATACAAATTTTTTCATTCTAATTTACTTTTAAAGTATAGTTAATGACACTCTTTCTATATATAAGTTATTATGAAGGGACTGAGAATATTTCAGATCAGAGTAGAATTTACTCTGAGTTTGCAACATTTTTAATCTCTGCAAGATTTCTGAAAGTGATTAAAATAAAACTTTCCAGGAGAAAATGTTTTCAACAGGGAAAGCATTGTGGAATTTAGTGTTTCCAACAATATTAAGAAATGTGTTCAGAAATATATTATGGACATCCACATAGAATTATGTAACGCACTGTATTAACTAATATAAATAGAGACATGTTCTTAAATGATTGCCCTAAACTAACTCTATTAGCTTAAATAAAATCGAAAAAAAAAAGACAGCAAAATTCAACTTAGTACCAAATTGCATAGTGTGTGGGAGGAACAAAATTTGGATTGAATTGCTATAATTAAATTTATGAAATATAATCTAATTAGTAATTTGTCATGAGCTTCAGAGGATTAGAAAAAAAAAGCTATCAGATCAACCACAACTGATTTAATCCCCTTTCTTAAAAAAAATGCAGATAACACATGAGAAACATCATTTACAATATAAACACTGTAATAGTTCTTTCTGGCTTAAATTAATTACAGCTGCAAAGTAGAAAATGAACACATTATCACACTACTTTTGAAACATTAGGTGAGGACTATTTATTTTAGTGTTATAGGAAAACAAATTGACCTAGATGAAAGAAAATTGGACTACTATGCAATACACAAGCTGAGAGCAAGCAGGAAGCCAACTGAACTGTGTGGTCAATTTCAGGCTCACTTTTTCCAAATGAATGTAACCATTCTTAATCAAGGAGAAACATGTGATGCATACCAAGTACAATGTACTCTATCCATGAAAATAAGCAACACTCCTTCTTCCCAGGACCTTAGAATAATCTGGGCGGGTCTAACAAAAACCAGGCAACTGGTCTTATGAGGAATTGGCTATGCTTTGTCTTTTAATTCCTTCTGAGTTACTTTTCATGGGAATCTGCATTTACTGGGAGGATTCTAAGGTTGTCAAATGCAGACGTATGCATATGTTTTGAAATTCAGTGATGGGGAAATTTATGAAGGAATACTAATGACAAGGTGAGGATAGGGTGAGGCAGTAATAGTGACTTTTGTGAGAGGCTAATCCCAATTAAATGACCAACTTAAATAGCATTTTCAGGACTCTAAGGAAAACATTTCCTTTTCCCACGTTTTATCATTCCAATGTCACATCAATGGTTTTTGACTTCCTTTCCACGTCCTATCAAATCCCCTTGATGTCAAATTTAAGACCCACTCCCTTCTTTTTGATAAGATTACGTTCTTCATCACTGTCAACCACCTTCTTTTTCTCACTGTCAAATACCGTTCTTCCTTCCATCATGCATTTTATTCTTTTCGGAGGACTAGTCAAGTCCAGCTCAAGTTGTTTTCTTAGTAAGCTTTTCGAAAATGTTCTCTCCTATGTCAGGTGGATGTGTATTACTGTACAAGTCAGTAGGTCAGTATTTTACACATCATAAGCAACTCAAAGAGTTGTAATTTTGTTTAAAATTCTAAAATAACATTAAAATGGATGAAAAAACCTACTAATCATTAGAAAATATTATGTAGATATGTATAATTATTTAAATTTTATTTTGAACAACTTTCAAACAAAAAATTACGTGAATAGTAAAATTGATCATGTATTGAATACATATAAACATATATGTATACTAAATTTGTACACACTCACTGATATTATGTACCCATTACCATAGAAACAATGGCAATAGACTTAAAAGCTAATGTATTACTGGAAATGGTTGTTCTTTTTTGATTCTAAATTGACTCTTTAAGACATTCACTTTAAAGAACGTTTCGTTTTCTATCTTTTAGGTAGTAGCTTTCCCTACAAAAAAGTCATGTACTGTGTGTTGTCATTAATTTAATATGAAGAAAGTTCCAGCTGCTTGTGATCAATATGAAGCTAGTAAATGACATTATCTTTTAATTATGCAAATGTAATTCAAGTAATAAAGACATATTCATATGTGTTTTTTATTCTCCCTACATAAAATCCATATACATTATGATTAAGTATATACACCCTTCAATACTTACAGTTAACTATTCACTGATTGTTTCTGCCAAAATTAAGGCCAATATAAATAAATACTCAAATTAAAATCAAAATGTACGACATGCAGGGCTAGCCTGGTGGCGTAGTGGTTGAATTCCATGTGGTCCACTTTGGCGGTCCAGGTTCATGGCCCGGATCCCAGGAGTGGACCTATACCACTCATCAGCCATGCTGAGGTGGCGACCCACATACAAAATAAAGGAGGATTGGCACAGATGTTAGCTCAGGGCTAATCTTCCTCAAGCAAAAAAAGAGGAAGATTGGCAACGGATGTTAGCTCAGGGTGAGTCTTCCTTACCCAAAAAAAAATACGTGACGTGCTAGCATGTTTTTTAGAATGTATTTGTGAAATCACTCAAGGTTTAAAAATCAGCAAGACTTATGATGCTGAAGGTTAATGTAACATATATAAAGTTTAAAAGGAAATAGCATATTTATCAATTTTTAAATGATTTTCTTAAGCTTTTATAATGAATAAAGAATTTTTAGATGCCAATACGGATAAGACAATCTGTGTCAACACTGCATGACCACTTTTAAAGACAAAAGGGAAGTTTGATCTTTCCACAAAGAACCAATAAATTTTCGTGTTAACAAGTACACTCTATGCTTCAGTTAACACTGCAAGATTATGTCTTATGTTTTGAAATTTATACTACCACATTATAATGTGGATTCCATTAACAGAGTAAATATTAAATCTCAGACTTAAAGCAAATCGTTTCAATCAAAATGTGGTTAATTAAAAAAAATGGAGGGGCTGGGACAGCAGCGTAGTGGTTAATTTCGTGCGCTCCACTTTGGCGGCCCAGGGTTTACAGGTTCAGATCCCGGGCGCGGACTGATGCACCGCTTGTCAAGCTATGCTGTGGCAGCATCCCATATACAGTAGAGGAAGATGGGCACAGATGTTAGCCCAGGGCCAATCTTCCTCAGCAAAAAAGAGGAGAATTGGCAATGGGTGTTAGCTCAGGGTTATCTTCCTCACCAGAAAAAAAAAAATGAGCCGTACATGAAAATATCTGACAGCCTCACAACAAATCTAAGCACAGATGCGTCTCTGGGCACAACAGCCTGGCTGACAGCCATCTACACAGCAGCCCCTTGAAGAAAGCCATCAGTAGTTTGCCCATTAAAGCATCAACTTCTGCCTGAGCTGCGGCTCTAACAGCT